>NW_028261383.1:1912062-2064562 GCF_051295495.1 Thamnophis sirtalis
AATTTAACAACTGCAGTGATTCACCTAACAATTGTGGCAAGAAGGGTCATAAAATGAGGCAAACCTCACTTGATAATTGTCTTGCTGAGCACTGGGAATTTCGAGTTCAATTGTCATAGTTTGGGGACTACCAAGACATTTGCGATTGTGTCACTCTTCAGGCATGTGGGTGGACAGAATAATTCTGAAATCGGACAGGAGGTTATAGCCATTTATTGCAGCTTCATAAAAAGCCAGGTTTCAGCCCCTTTCCCATCATTATTTTCATGCAATTGGTTCTTTGTCATATTCTAGTGTGGTGCTTCTCAACTCTGCCAATTTGAAAACGGCTGGACGGCAAATCTGTGGTTGGCTGAGAAATTTGGGAGTTGAAGTCCATAAGTCTTAAGATTGCCAAGTTTGGAGACCCCTGCGTTAGAACATGTTTCTCAACCTTGGCAACTTGTAGATGGGTGGACTTCAACTCCCAGCATTCCCCTAGCCAGCCATGGATTTGCCCATTTCCATTTTTTGGATTTGCATGAAGAGTGAAGCAATCACAAATGTATTGGTAGTCCCCAAACTATGACAATTGAACTCAAAATTTCCAGTGGCTGGGGAATTCTGGGAACTGAAGTCGACAAGTCTTAAAAGTTGCCCTGTTTCTAATGGGATGGAATAGGTGGGTTTTTATTTTTTTGTCATCTGAGCTTGGAACAAAATATTTCCTACATCATATTTGAGAAACTGCTTGGAACCATCTGATTGGATAATTTGGAATAGGTGGGGTTTTATTTTTTTGTCATCTGAGCTTGGAACAAAATATTTCCTTCATCATATTTGAGAAACTGCTTGGAACCACCTGATTGGGTAATTTGGAATAGGTGGGGTTTTATTTTTTTGTTACCTGAGCTTGGAACAAAATATTTCCTACATAATATTTGAGAAACTGCTTGGAACAATCTGATTGGGTAATTTGGAAATGGGGTACTGGGCTAATACTTTGTTCTGATGTGGCCGCCATGCTTAAGTAATCCTTTTTCCTCTATGCTCCCCACAGATGACAAGTGGGTGATTGAGACGAGGCAAGGGGATCCCCAGTTGGAAGACACCGAGCCCGTGAAATTGTGTGGGCCCTCCTTGCAAGAACCTTATTGGTCCGAAGAAGATGGAGATGGTCCTGCAGCTCTTGGGGATGGAGCTGACCAGAAGGATGAGGACAAACCAGGTCAACAGAGACCTGAAGGCTTTCCTCTATCAGAAGATGGGGACTCAAGTCAACCTGTTGTGGTCCAAAGACGGCACAGAAGTCGAGAAAAGAAGACCTGTGGTGTGTGTGGCAAGACTTTCAGCCGGAGCACAGTGCTCGCTGCCCATCAGAGGACCCACACTGGCGAGAAGCCGTTTATGTGTCAGAGTTGTGGGAAATGCTTCAGCTTCAAGTCCACTCTGGTTGCCCATGAGAGGACCCACACGGGAGAGAGGCCCTACACCTGTGATCTGTGTGGTAAGAGCTTCACCGTCAGCTCGGTCCTCACCAGGCACTACCGAGTCCACGTTGAAAAGAAGCTCTTCAGCTGCTCCGAGTGCGACAAGAGCTTCACTCAGAAGTCTCAGCTGCTCAACCACCAGAAGGTCCACGTGAGGGAGAAGCCGTTCAAATGTGGCCAGTGTGGGGAAGGTTTCAGCCGCGGCTCCAGCCTCAAGAAACACGAGGGCTCCCACACGGGAGAGAAACCCTTCAAATGCCCCGATTGCGAGAAATCCTTCAACACGTCTTCTCAGCTGGTCAAGCACCACCGAGTTCACACCGGGGAGAGGCCCTACACCTGTTCGGAGTGCGGGAAGAGCTTCAGCCAGTGGCAAATCCTGATGGTGCATCAAAGGACCCACACGGGCGAGAAGCCCTTCAAGTGCGCCACCTGCGGGAAATGCTTCTCCGATCGGGCCGTCCACATCCGCCACCAGAAGGTGCACACGGGGGAGAGGCCTCACCAGTGCCCCACTTGTGGCAAGAGGTTCACCCACCGCACCGTCTTGGTGAAGCACCAGAAGATCCACGCCCGAGAAGCTCTGAACCTAGCCAAATTGCAAGAGGAGCAGCCGCGATACGAGGAAATGCCATAAAAGTTTGCAACACGGATGAATGCTCAACTCCGGAAGGGTGCCCATGGGCGACTCTCTTTCCCGAGCCTTCCAGATGTGCCAAGACCCATGGTCTTCCTATCTAAAACAGATGGGAGTTGCAGTCCGGGTTGGCCTGATAGCACAGGACTGTGCTATATTGTACAAGGGTGTATATGTATCAGACAATCAATGTCTACAATCACACTGTGGCAAGCAGTCACTTTCCCAGGGCTGAGCATGATGGGAGAGGCAACACTTTGTTTGATACATACGGGGATCCTGCAGTGGGCCTGCTCCATCCTCTCCCCCCACTCATCCCCTTATCTTCCATGTTGTGACTGTCTCTTGTGTAGGCACTTTTGTCTTCCTGATCAAAGTTGTCGGTGTTGCTGTCGAAGTCTTGGCAAGCCAACCTTTTCAAGATCTCCTTTAGCTATGCACTACAGTGATGAAGGAAGCCGTTAATGAAGACAGATTAAGCCCTTCCCATTTGTACACCGGCATCAATTAGTAGAAGAGAATGTGTCCAACAGAGAAAGAACCTCATTAGTTTTCATTCAATTCCCCTTCACAGTGTTTTTTTTTTTTTGCCAGTGTTCTTTGGTGGTTGGTTTCCACGTTTCTGATTTTGGACACTAACATGCAGTTGTGTTTCTGTATTATAAGGAGAAGAGGATAATGTATATCACAGAAACAGATTAAAGCAAAAATTAGAAGTGCCTCATAATTAGCCTCTCTCTCTAAGCTTGCCTTTTGTTTGCTAATCCAGTTGCTGTCGAATAAAATGTTTTTTGTTGTCTATCAACTGCAGGATGAGGGCCTCTTCCGCATGTTTCCAACCAATACAGTCCTGAGTGAGGTCCGCTTTTGAGATTGTGGAAGGAATAGATTATAATCTGCTACGCTGGTCCCATGTGGGTTGCCAGATGTGATCGGTGTTAATCTGGGGTATCCATCATGGCCTGTTCACCTTGGGAGACCCTTCTGGATATATACATGTCTGACAATATAACCCACAATTTCATTTACCCACACAAGCCCCTTCACCTCATCAAGGCCCCGATCGTAGGAGGAATATAAATATATTTGTGGTTAGTTGCGAAGTCGTGTGACCCATCGCGACCCCATGGACAATGTTCCTCCAGGCCTTCCTGTCCTCTAACATCCTCTCAAGTCCATTTAAGCTCACGCCCTACTGCTTCGGTGACTCCATCCAGCCACCTCCTTCTCTGCCGTCCCCTTCTTCTTTTGCCCTTATTCTTTCCCAGCATTAGACTCTTCTCCAATGAGTTCTTCCTTCTCATTAGGTGGCCAAAGTATCTGAGTTTCCTCTTCAGGATCTGATTTCTTTCTAAAGAGCAGTCAGGCTTGATCTCCTCTAGGACTGACAGATTTGATTGCCTTGCAGTCCAAGGGACTTGCAGGAGTCTTCTCCAGCACCATAGTTCAAAGGCCTCCATTCTTTGGCACTCAGCCTTTCTTATTGTCCAACTTTCACAGCCATCCATTGCAACTGGGAAAACCATGCCCTTTTATTGGCAGGATAATGTCTCTGTTTTTTAGTAGGTTGTCTAGATTTGCCATAGCTATCCTCCCCAGGAGCAAGCGTCTTTTAATTTCTTGGCTGCAGTCCCCATCTGCAGTGCTCTTGGAGCCTCGTCATAAGAGACCATCCAGACAGAAACCCAATATTTTTACTGTTGCCTTTGTTACATTTGTGTTGTATTTATTCCCTCATCGAAATCATTGATGAAGATGTTGAAGAGTACTGGGCTGCTTTCCCAGCTGCCCCACATTGCTGGCTCATATTTAAGTGGTGTAGAACCAGAGGTGGGTTCCTACCAGTTCGCACCAATTCAGTAGAACCGGTTCGTCAAATCTACCGAACCGGTTAGAAGAGGTTCCACCAGTGGACCCGGAAAGCAGGTCACACCTACAGAAGAGGTTCCAAAATTTTTTGAAACCCACCACTGGTGGGTGTGTAATGTCCCGCAGTTATCTATGCATTAATAATGATCTAGTAATATTTCCTTATACATTTTAGGGACCTTTCCTTACATAATTGGTGTTTCCTTTCATATTTTTGGATTTCTAATTTCTGTTTCAATTAGTTGGCAATTGCTAAAATCAATCCCACGTGAAAAAGTATTCAAAGCCTTCTTGATTTTAATTGTCTATTTATTCCTGCACATTGTAATATTTATTCATTTACATATCTGTTTTTCCACTGTTGTGCAAACACAATTCCAGCAGCTGCTAACATGTGTAAAATTAAATATATATTATACTCCCTTTCAAATAGCCAACAAAATATTTCTGGTTTTAATTCCATATCTTGCTTTACGATTGCTTCCAACCACTAACTTCTGAATAGCTACTTGGACCGATCTAAGTACTAATTCATAATTTCATATCCGGTCACATGGGCAGCAAGCCACTCCCATCAGGTCACATGGGTGGCAAGCCACTCCCACAAAGGAGGCCACACCCACAGAGTAGGTTCCAACAATTTTTGAAACCCACCACTGTGTAGAACCTTGCCCAATCAGGATTTAGTAAATCCTGACAGTACTACAGATTCAATCTGATTTCTTTGTTCTCGCCACCCGCATGCTCATCTCCCACCCGGGCTATACGAGTGGTGCTGTAGAAGTGGCTACTCAGTGCATGCAGACTGTGAAGGCCTAAGTGGAGATAGTACGGTAGATTGCATCTCAGTCCTAGCTGGAAATGAGTGTCTCTCAGGCATTATAAAGTGGTATTAACACTTCACGTGATCTTGATTCTATCCCTCTGTTTATGCAGCTGCTGCACATGGCTGGCTCATATTTAAATGGTTGCCTAGGAGTTAATTTAATTGCTACTCCAATATGACTCTAGGAGGCATAGCTAGAACAAGAATTTAAAATGGCCCACCCATATAATATGAAATAAAATAAAATCCAGAGAAAAACAGTCCAATCTCACAAATCACCACAACCCACAACATCTGAGAAGCAGTCAGGTTTTAAGGATTTATTTAAACCAGTGTTTCTCAATCTCAGCAAGATGTCATGGACACTTTAACTTCCAGAATTCCCCAAGCCAAGAATGGAGGTCATATGGATTCTTAGGAGAATATCTTGACATGCTGGTTTCTTGGGTTTCATTAACGACCATTGCTTAATAATTGGTGGAACCTGGAACATGTTGATTCTGCTGGATTATTTTTATTTATCTATTAAATTTATACACTGCCCATCTTACTATTGGGAGTAAGTTGTATGGGGTGGGCAGGTAGTCCCTCCAACAACCAGGCCTTCCCTAGATCATGACATTATGGATCAGTGTTCTTCAGTGCAATGCTCGGTGAGTCTAAGCGTGGGTTAACACAGCCTATCTGCCCTTGGACTGGGTGATGTTTTTCTCTTGACCACGCCTCCCTTTGCCTCACCATGCTCAGTTTAAAAACTCAGTCCACCCGTTGGGACTGTTTTGGGAGTGCTCCAGTTCAAAGACAGATAGGCTGGTTTTTTCCCCAAATTCTTGGACCACCTTGATTCATCTTTACATTCAGTGATTTGTGCAGGTTCGTCTTTGAGGCCAGCCCTGTCACCGCTGGTCGCAAGCGGTCCAGGGCGTGTGAACCGCTTGTCCAGCGGCTGCTGGTGAACGGTGGGGGTGGTGGGAGGCCGCCCAGGCATTGCACCCAGGCTCCCATTCCCGACCGCCATTCCGTGGAGGCTTCGCAGGCGTTTTTGCTGCTAGCTGGGACGGTTTCCAAGCTTGCCTGGCAACAGCGGTGAACGTTAGCCGCTTCACGCGCTTTTCCCTGAGGCAGCTTGAAAATTGGCGGGAGGAGGCTGCGCGCACACCGGCCGCTATTTTATTGCTCCGGAGTGAGGTCGTCGAGAGAGGAGGCGGTTAGCACTTCGGGAGAACGAAGATTACTCAGCAGCCCAGGGAGAGGCTCATCTTCACCCCTCAGCGACAGCAGAACGCCGTAGGGAGGTTCGGGGCTAGTCCGGGGCGCCGGCTGGCCTTTCCCTCCGAAGCTAACTCGGGGCTCTGAGGGCGGTGGGAGGAAGGACCCTGTCCAACAGGCGGCCCTTCCCTCCTGAAGAGTCTGCAAGGGCGTTTCGAGCTGGCTGGCCAACGCGTGTGCCCATCCCAGCAGCAGCTAGCTTCTAGGCCCCGTGGGTGCCCTGAACATGGCTGAGGAATTCAGGGAGGCCTTGGAGGAGCAAGCAGGGCCCTCCAGCAAGCGTAGCAAGCTGGATCCCATAGCTAGAAAAGGCAAAGGGCACAAGGGTTCTAGTGGCAGATCTTCCCCAGGGACTGCAGGAGCCACCGTGGAAACCAGGGAGGTGTCTAGGTCCCACCAGGCGGCGGAACTTCTTCCTACCCCTCGCAGCAGGGATCTTTCCCCCTCTGTTCGGGAGGCCCAATCCCCAGGGGGCAGCGAATTCCTTTCTGGGGAGGAGTATGGATCCAGGGATCCCTCACCAGAGGCTTCCTGGGGTTACCCTGATTCCCCTAGTTCTTCCATCAGGGAGGAACATGACTCCCTTCAGGATACTCTGCGTGAGGAGGGCGATTCTAGCTCAGGCAGAGCTGGCCACCGCAGGCCTAGCAAACATCGCCCAGGAAAGGGCAAAAGTCTGGCCCTCTCGGCGGAGATGAGGGAGGTGATCTCCTTGGCTATTTCCCATGGGATTGCTGAGGGGATCAAGCATAGGGGTTCCAGAAAATCTAAGGCCCCCCAAAAGAAGCATCAGGCCAAGGCCTCCACTTCTAAGGAGCCGGCTTCTACATCTGTTTCATCTTCCTCTTCTAACTCTGATTCTTCCAGCTCTGAGCAGGAAAGGGCTGAGGGATTCGTCCTGTCTGAAGACGAAGACCTTCCCTCTGACAAGCCGGCCTTCACTGGCCTTTTCAAGCCGTCATTATTTAAATCGATCCTGCACAAGGCTATGATGGCTACGGAACTAGGCCCCACTTCCAAGCTTGAGACTGCACAGGCTTCTACATCCAAAGATCACAAGCATGGGCTATTTAAGGAAACGGTTTCTGCCCCGGAGATCATCCCTGTACCCAACCTCTTTATGGATATGGCTCAGCGTCAATGGCTACAACCCGGCACGCTGACCAACCCCAGTGGGGGGGACAAGACCCTTTATGCTGTAGAAGGGAAAATGGAGGACATTCTGAAGTTCCCAGAAGTGGACGCCCCGGCAGTGTCCTTAACATCTAACTCGAACCTACCAGCTGAGCTTCTGGAGGGATTGAAAGCAGAGGACAAGAGGTCAGAGAAGGCGTGCCACAAAACTCACATGGCGTCTGCCTGGGCCATTATTCTTTACCAGGGCTACCTTGTTCTGGTTAAGGCAGCTCAGATCTAGGCCACCACCAAGAAATCTAGGTGGCGCCATGAGGGTACCTTCCCAGGGTATCCAAGCTGGCAGCTCTTTCTGTCAGGGAGGACTTGTGCATAGTTCACCCCGACAGGATCATTCTGAGACTTGATCCCTCCTTTACCCCGAAAATTAATTCTCTGTTTCACAGGACTCAAGAGATTATATTACCTAACTTCTGTCCTAATCCTTCTCACCCTAGGGAGTGTGAATGGTACAAGTTGGATGTGAGGCGTGCCGTGTGTACCTATGTAAAGAGGACTAAGGAATTCCGCCGTTTGGAGGCGTTTTTCATCTCCTTCCTTCCTGCGTCCCTTGGCCGCAAGGTCTCGTCGCACAAGTGTCGTTGGCTGCGCGCTTGCATCAAACTGGCATATGAGCATCAAGGCAAGATGGCTCCGTGCCAGGTCACCGCACACTCTACTAGAAGCACAGCAGCTTCAGCGGCCTGGGCAACCCAAGCATCTATTCTAGACATTTGCAGGGCGGCCACATGGGCTTCCCCCACCGCCTTCATTAAAAACTATAAAATTGACACCTTTGCCTCAGCCGAAGCCTCCTTTGGGAGAAGAGTATTACAAAAAGTAGCTGAAATTCCAGAGGCTCCGGTTCTTCCCCACTCTGGGACTCAATAGCTTGGGCATGTCCCACGCTTGGACTCTCCGAGCAGTGCACTGGAGAAAGACCGTTGGCTTACCTGAACGGTCGTTCTCGGGGAACTGTGAGGAGAGTCCAATCCCACCCGGGGTGTTTTTCTGGCATGATGTGACTGTATTGACTGTACTTGCTTACAGGACTGTCTTACTTAGTTTTTAAAGTGAGCATGGTGAGGCAAAGGGAGGCGTGGTCAAGAGAAAAACATCACTCAG
The DNA here is from genome assembly GCF_051295495.1 of Thamnophis sirtalis. Classification (NCBI taxonomy): domain Eukaryota; kingdom Metazoa; phylum Chordata; class Lepidosauria; order Squamata; family Natricidae; genus Thamnophis; species Thamnophis sirtalis. The sequence continues at coordinate 1,920,431 of NW_028261383.1, forward strand.
TCCAAGGGCAGATAGGTTGTGTTAACCCACGTTTGGATTCTCCTCGCAGTGTCCCGAGAACGACCGTTCAGGTAAGCCAATGGTCTTTTTCTTCAAACTTGGCAACTTTAAAGATAGGTGGACTTCAGCTCCCAGAATTCCTCACAGCCAGCAGGACCTCACCCTTCCTGTTGTGACTTAAAAAAAAAAGTCAGGCATTGAAATAAACAATGTTTCCGGGCATCACAAACATTTTTGTATATATATATATAAAAAAGGCCATAGATTTCTCTCCTTTTAAAAAACAATGTGGTTGACTTTTATTGCATTAAGTCTCATTTTTACAACTTTGGAGCTTTGCTACTTGAAGATGCAGTACATGTGGATCAGAGGTGGGTTCCTACCAGTTCGCACCCATTCAGTAGAACCGGTTCGTCAAATCTACCGAACCGGTTAGAAGAGGTTCCACCAGTGGACCCGGAAAGCAGGCCACACCTACAGAAGAGATTCCAAAATTTTTTGAAACCCACCACTGCCCCACCCCCCAGAGACAGACCGACTGACACAGAGAGAGAGAGAAAGAAAGGAAGAAATAAATAAATAAAAAAAGAAAAAAGAAAGAAAAAAAGAAAAAAGAAAGAAAAAGAGAGAGATGAAAGAAAAAAAGAAAAAAGGAACAGAGAGACAAAAGGAAGGAAAGAAACAAGATAGAGATAGATAGATAGATAGATAGATAGATAGATAGATAGATAAAACACATGGCCGGCAAGCCACTCCCACCAGGTCACATGGCCAACAAGCCACTCCCACAAAGGAGGCCACACCCACAGAGTAGGTTCCAAATTTTTTTGAAACCCACCACTGATGTGGATAACCAAAAGGTGGTTTTTCCCCCCTGCACTTTCTACCTGCCTTGAAATTGTTTCCCTAAAAATATAGACACAGAACTCAAAGAAGGGTGGAGTTTTAGGATCCTTAACCATCTAAGAAATGGCTAGCACTATCCAAATATAAAGGTTAGGGATTCACTATGAGAAGCAACAGAATATTGCAAAATGGTTAGTGTAAACCAAGGGCCTCCAAATTTGGCAACTTTTAAGACTTGTGGACTTCTGGGAGGAGAATTTGGGGAGATGAAGTCCACAAGTCTGAAAGTTGCCAAGTTTGGGGACCTCTGATGTAAAGTTTTCCAGTAGATTTCGGCTCCTCTCCACCAATTTGATCAACCCCATCCTACAGAGTTTATTTGGTAATTAATGGATTTAGAATTAACGTTGCTTTCGGCTGTTTTCATGTTTATAGCATCCGAATGCCTGGCTCTATGATGCTCTACGAAATGTGGCCTTGTATAGAAACTTTCCCCGCAGTAAATGCATTTATAGGGCTTCCCTCCAGCGTGGGTTTTTTGATGGACCACCAGGTTCGAATTTAGATTGAACCTTTTTCCACACTCCGAGCACTGATACGGTTTCTCTCCTGTGTGGATCCTCAGATGTCTAATAAGAGCAGAGTTACACGTGAAGCTCTTGCTGCAATGCGAACAGGCATACGGTTTTTCCCCCGTGTGGGTTCTCTGGTGGACGTTGAGCTGTGAACTCACGCTGAAGAATTTGCCGCATTCCGAGCACTGGTACGGCTTTTCTCCCGTGTGAGTTCGCTGGTGGGCGATAAGGTTGGAGCTCAAGATGAAGCTTTTCCCGCAGTCTCCACAACGGAAGGGTTTTCCCCCCGTGTGGATTCTCTGGTGGCGAATGAGCCCAGAGCTGCAGGTGAAGGTTTTGCCACACTCTATGCAATTAAATGCCTTTTCTCTGTGTCTTTTCTTGTGAGCTCTGAGACTTGACCTTAGAGAAACACTTTTGGGACAGTCGGAAGATTTATAAGTTTTTGTACCAGCGTGCATTCTCTGGTGGGCGTTAAGGCTCGCCATCACACTGAAACTTTTCCCACACTCTGAGCATTCATAGGGCTTTTCTCCCCTGTGGGTCCTCCGATGCACACTGAGTTGGGAGCTCACACTGAAGGTTTTGCCACAATCGGGGCAGTCGTGGGGTTTCTCCCCTGTGTGGGTCCGCCGGTGCCTGCTGAGGCTTGAATTGCAGCTGAAGGTTTTCCCGCAGGCCGCACATCTGTACGGTTTGTCTTCCGTGTGGATCTTCTGGTGCCGAACGAGGCTGGAGCTGCAGGCGAAATTTCTCCCACAGTGAGGGCAGGGATATGGTTTTTCCCCAGTGTGGATTCTCTTGTGAACAATGAGGTTGGAGCTCTGGCTAAAACTTTTCCCACAGGCCAAGCAAACGTAGGGTTTCTCACCTTTGTGGGTTCGCCTATGGGCAACCAGAGCCGATTTCTGGCTGAAACGTCTCCTGCATTCAGAGCACGCGTAAGGTTTTTCTCCCATGTGGATTCTTCGGTGGGAAACCAAGCTCGATTTCAGACTGAAGTTCCTCCCGCACTCCGGGCAAGTGTAGGGTTTTTCTGCGGTATGGATTCGCTCGTGGGCAACACGGCTCGAGAACTGCCGGAAGCTCTTCCCACACACACGGCATCTGTACCGTCTCTCCTCCAAGTGGATTCTCCGATGAGCAACGAGAGTCGATTTCTTGCCAAAGCTTTTTCCGCAACAACGGCACTTATATGGTTTCGCTCCGGTGTGGATTCTCTCGTGAGCGGTAAGGTTGGAGGTACTGGTGAAGCTTTTTCTGCATCGGCTGCACACAAGTTGTCTCTTGCCTTGATCTGCATTGCTTATATCGCCTGGTCCATTATGAAGGGGCTGAGTTATAGTTTTACTGGTCTGTTCTTCATTGTCTGGCTTGATTTCCAAATTCTCTTCCTCCATCAGAGTGTGGAAATCGGATTTGCTGAACAGTTTCTCCCGTACGCCGAATGGTTCAGAGTTATCCGAACTGGAAATGGCCTCCTTCTCCTCTTCCTCCTGAGCCTTCGGCCTTTGAACTACTGAAACAACAAGTTAAGTCAAGTGAATATCCCATATAGATGAGGAAAAATATTTTTTCCCCACTTTGATAACAAAATTGAAATCCCTTAGATACAACACCACCATGCCAACCAGGCATATTGGTGACTTTTTCAAAAGATGGGCGCTGTTACACAACGGCATGCAGGTAGTCCTTGACTTATGACTGCAAATGAGCCCCACATTTCTGTTGCTAAGCGAGACAGTTGTTGAGTTTCACCCCATTCTTGCCACAGTTGTTAAGTGAATCATTGCGGTTGTTAGTAACACAGTTATTAAGTGAATAGAAATAGCACTTAGACTTATATAACACTTCATGGTGCTTTATAAACCCCTCTAAGCGGTTTACAGAATCAGCCTATTGCCCCCCCCCCCCCAAAACAATCTGGCTCCTCATTTTACCCACCTCAGAAGGATGGAAGGCTGAGACAACCTTGAGCCTGGTGAGATTCCAACTGCCAAATTGCAGGCAGCCGGCAGTCAGCAGAAGTAGCCTGCAGTACTGCACTCTAACCACTGCGCCACTTCGGCACTTCCCCATTGACTTTGCTTGTCAGAAGGTCGTGAAAAACCCTGAGGCAGTGCAACCATCATAAATGAGTCAATTGCCAAGTGTCTGTCAGTAAATGAACTGCTGTAAGTCAAAGACTGCCTGTATAATGTTGCTGGGGACCTATATTTTTAAAGAGTGCAACTAGATAGTGGCTTCTGCTGGAAATGGTAAAAGAAAAACACAGTGTTGTGGCCTGCCAGTGGCCAGTGGAGCTGGCAGCAGATTCGGACAGTGAGGAGGTTGGGGAGGTACATGGGCCAGTCTTGGAAGTCTGGGGGAAGCTCTGATGAGGGCTCTGTGTCTGAGGCAGAAAGGGGGCCAGGGTCGTATGCCAACCATCAGCTTCCTTCAGAGTCAGACATCAGTGAGGCAGAGGAACAGCTGGAGCCTGTTCCCTGTGTGCGCATGCGCAGTTGCCAGACGAAGGGAACAGCTAAAGAACAGGGGTCGACTTGGGAGTAAGGCCACAAGTGGACGATGAATGGCCCCTCCCAGAGGAAATAAAAGAGGAGCGAAAGGGGAGGGGAGTTTGCAGGAGGCAATTAGTTCACTTAGTTGGTTCGTGACTCTCCGAGACTCCTTGCCATATTTTGCAGATAATCGGCCTGTCAGCTCTCCAACCAGGTAAGGTCTGTGACTGTAAATCCTCCCTTGAGAGACTTTGCTGAATATGAATGAGCAGAATTCACAGTAAATTAATACAAGAGTTTTTTGATGGGACAAGGAGTTTGCTTCATGCTCTTGGGAAGCCTCGGTCAGAACAAGCAGGATCTGGAAGTTGAGCAGTGAATGGTGAAGACTTGGGTCACAATAATTGAAAGACAATCCAATTTACCTTGGCACTCTGAATCTATGTTCTGGAGGACGAGACTTTGCTCCATTAGAGACTCAGGCATCTCTCCTAGCTCCATCAAACGTGGCTGTTTGGGAAACCACAATGCCTTCACAGCTAGAAAAAAGAATATTAAAAGAGATTTTAAGAATGCTGGCTATTAAGCTGTCCATTCTGGCAGAGGGATCCTGGGAGTTGAAATCCACACCTCTTAGAGTTGCCAAGGTTGACCAATACTGGTTTAGATTTATACTCCCATCTACACCTTTCCTAACTGCTCCACAATTTCTTTACATACAGCCTGCACAAAGCTTTTTTTTTTAGCAATAGCAGTTAGACTTATATACCGCTTCATAGGGCTTTCAGCCCTCTCTAAGCGGTTTACAGAGTCAGCATATCGCCCCCAACAACAATCCGGGTCCTCATTTTACCCACCTCGGAAGAATGGAAGGCTGAGTCAACCCTGAGCCGGTGAGATTTGAACAGCCGAACAGCCGAACTGCAGTCAGCTGAAGTAGCCTGCAGTGCTGCATTTAACCACTGCGCCACCTCGGCTCTTAATAAATGGAAAAATAAAAATCATGTCAAACAGAGGCCCAAATTCACCCTTTTCTTTGGCTTCAGACAATTTGGAAGAAGTTTTTAATAGCGGGGAAAGCTTTTAACAAAATAAGCTAAAAACAAAAATTCAAACAGTCAAATATTGTGAGAATTTATGTCAGAACACAAGTAACTTATAAGGCTAGATCAGAGCCTGATGGCGCTGCTATTTTAAATTACAGATGTATGGATGTTGAAAAGCATTTAATTCCGTGTGCCCCATCTGCATAAGAATAAAAAAATATGAGGACCTATATTAGCAGATGTTAGATTTGTTATTGTGGTTAGTTGCGAAGTTGTGACCCCATGGACAACGTTCCTCCAGGCCTTCCTGTCCTCTACTGTCCTCTGGAATCCATTTAACCTCACGCCTACTGCTTCAGTGACTCCATCCAGCCGCCTCCTTCTCTGTTGTCCCCTTCTTCTTTTGCCCTCAATCGTTCCCAGCATTAGACTCTTCTCCAGTGAGTCCTTCCTTCTCATTAGGTGGCCAAAGTATTTGAGTCTCATCTTCAGGATCTGATTTCCTTCTAAAGAGCAGTCAGGATTGATCTTCTCTAGGACTGACTGATTTGATCTCCTTGCAGTCCAAGGGACTGGCAGGAGTTTTCTCCAGCACCATAGTTCAAAGGCCTCCATTCTTTGGCGCTCAGCCTTCCTTACGGTCCAACTTTCACAGCTTTACATTGCAACTGGGGAAACCACAGCTTTGACTATACCCACTTTTATGTTAGATTACACATTGTCTTTTATGAAGGTGGTTAATGCAGCATACATAGCATTCCCTCCCCCCCCCCCCCCACCATGCTACAGAGTTGAAGAAGCTTCTTGGATGAGAAGCGAAATGTCTTAAAGGAAAAACTGGAAAGTCCAGTTGCCTCTTGGAAAAAAAAAAGCACCTTGGGACACCATACAGGGTAGGCTGAAATGGAAGAGACATTGGCCCCAAAGGTACCAAATAGAGCCATGGCCTTCATGCCATCCAGATCATTTTAAGACTATGACTTATCATTTTATCATATGTATTGGACTTGTGTTAAAGCAAAAAAAAAAAAAAAGGGCAAAGATATACATATGGCTAGAAACGATGATAGGGATACAAGTAAATTTTAAACCCGAACTGTTCTTATTAGGTATAATATCAGAAAAAATAGATAAGAAAAGTATGTATTTAATATTTTTGGACTATAAGACGCACTGGAATATCAGCTTGCGGAACAGCTTGCCTCCAGAAGTTGTGAATGCCCCAACACTGGAAGTCTTTAAGAAGATGTTGGATAGCCATTTGTCTGGAATGGTATAGGGTTTCCTGCCTAGGCATGGGGTTGGACTAGAAGACCTCCAAGGTCCCTTCCAACTCTGCTATTGTATTGTATATTACATGTTGTACACAGCAGCGAGGATTATATTCACACCCTATTGGAAAAATGAAGAAAGACTGCAAGATGAAGAGATAATTAAGATACCGGACTGTGCAGAAATGGATAGACGGACATTGAAAATGAAGCAGAAAGAAGACACAGAGTACTATCAAACATGGAATCTATTTTACCAGTGGTTGGGAAAAAGAGGGTGGAGATTAAGAATAAAATCAGTATTGTTAAACAAATTAAATACCCAAACAACATGTTTATTAAGCACTAAAATGTAATTAATAATCAATAACATTATACATACATACATACATACATACATACATACATACATACATACACACACACACAAACACACATACATACATTACAATTTCCACAGTGCCCAGCTAGAGAGCTGTGATCCAAAATTACTCCATGATTTCAGCCAGGGACATGTCTATGGAGATTCTCAGTCATCCAAAGTCATGGTTGTCCCCAAAGATGCTTTTTCAAGAAGCCGCTGGACTTGTTTTTTTTTTTTCCTTTGAAGGTGTTTCGCTTCTCATCCAAGAAGCTTCCTTCAGCTCCGAAGAAGCTTTTTGGATCTTCTGAGCTGAAGAAGCTTCTTGGATGAGAAGCGAAACGTCTTTAAAAAAAACAGAGAGACAGAAAGTCCAGTGGCCTCTTGAAAAAGCACCTTTGAGTCAGCCAGGGTCAGTTCCCCTGAGCTTATACAGAGTTATTTTGTTTTGGCTCTCAAAGGTGTCCTGAGCCAAGTAACCGAAGGGTTACTTTGGTGGATTCGAGGCTCACCTCCTGCTCTGAAAGGCGATTCCCAACCCCGCGGCCGGCGACCGATGGGGGCTGTAGTCTAGATCCCGGAATTGTGTCTGTGTGTGTGTGTGTGTGTGTGTGTGTGTGTGTGTGAGAGAGAGAGAGAGAGAGAAAGAGAGAGAGGGAGGGAGGGAGGGAGGGAGGGAGGGAGGGAGAGGGGAATCCCCTCGGAATTTTACTGACGTCACGTTTGAAGTTGCTTGTATTGTAGCTTTCTCCTTTGATGTTTGCGGCGATCATTAGAAATGATCGCGGGAAGAGCGGCAGTTTCGGGGGTGGGGGTATTTATTGAACCCCGTGGAATGGGATCTGGGGGTGCGTGGGTTGAAAAGACCTTGGGGGGGAGAGCTCCTTCCTGCACCGGAGGGATCGGATTTCCCCCCCCCCCCAGCAGTGAAGCAAAACCGGATTCCCCCCCGGTTGCGCCCACTAAGCCCGCTTACCTCTCTCCAGATACAAAACTCGCCGTCCGGCTGGAAGATCATCCTCTTCCTCCACAGATCAATAGCGTCAAGCGAACGAAGCCGGCCTGGCTCAGCAAACCGAGCCGCGGTCCAGAGCCCTCTGCTGATCGCCGGCCTCCATTGCGGCTTGTTTTGCCGCTGGGTGAGCCGACGGTCCTCTGAACATGTGCAGACGGCTTTCTCCAGGGGACAGATTTTTTCCTTGCGGCCGATCGGGTCTTTAGGCGTCTTCTGACCCGAGTCGTGTGAAAACGCCTTTCTCCTGGAAGCAACTTGAATTTCACTTAAAAACCGAAGACTCCTGGATTTGTGCGAATAAGAGCCGTTTCTGAATCAGAATCAAGCTGGGAGGGACCTTGGAGGTCTTCTAGTCCAGCCCCCTGCTCAAGCAGGAGACCCTATCCTATTTCAGACAGGTGTCTGTCCGGTCTTTTCTTCCAAACGTACTGTGGTGAAGCACCCATAACTTCTGGTGGCAAGATAATACGGAAAGATCATAATCCAACAAAACCTGTGTACTATTATTATTAGAATTACATATAAGTTGACAAACATAACTAAGATGAACATTGCTTTATTTGTTTTAAAATGTGATTAGAAAGGGATAACCAGAAATAAAAGATAAAGGAGAATCTGATTACTATTTGGTATGGAATATATGGTATAAATGGCTAGAGGAAAGATGTAAAGAATAAGAAAGCATTAAGGGAAGAAAGAGTAACAAATCAGAAAATAATTACAAAGCCGCATAAATAAGCAAGATAAAAAAAAAGGAAGATATATTGTATATAAAATAGCACACTGATTAAAATGTATAAGAGGAATATATTATATATAAATTAAGTACATTGGTAGAGTAATATGTATAAAAGAAATATAAGTAATTATGTATGGATATTAGATGTATTGTAGATAAATTAGTATATTAGTAGATGAAAATGTATAAAAGAAGTATTTGTATATATGTACTGATAAAAATGGTAAAAATGGAGGTATACCAATGTGGAAAAGTTGCAAAGATGATAATTGTTGTTAAAAATTTTGAAAAAACACTTTAATTAAAAAAAAATTTAAAGAAAGAAAAGGGACTTTAAAAAAAAATATAACTGTGGTATAACTATAAATCAGAAAGGGGAAAAAGGGAAGATTATAATTCAATGTAGATCGATGTATTACTATTGGAAATATAAATCTGTTAAGCGTAACAAATATGATTATTGGTATTTTATCTGTAGTAAAAGGAATATCACGAATATGGTGATTGGCATAAAAATATTATATGGAATATGGAATAATTAAGGAAATATGATAATTCAACAAAATATATGCATTACTACTAAGAGTTTATAAGATTGTTAATTGTGTTAAATATGAAGAGTATTTTTTTTATTTTGAACTTTTTTATTTTTATTTTTTCTTTAAAAAAAACACAAATATGTCATCATTTGTCAATCATTAAGACATTGAAGTACAATTTTTTGTTGTTGTGTGTACCCCTCCCTCCCTCCACCCCCCCACCCCCCTTCCTCCTTCCCCCCCCCCCCCCCCCGACTTCCCAGAACCCGTACCCGGTATGGATTTTTAACTAACACAGTCTAAAATCTATTGAGAAAAAAGAAATAAAGAAATTAATGACATTCTAGATTGACCTTAGCTTCTTCTTACTGAACTGACTTTTAACAGTTTAAATCATTTCTGATCTTAAGCATAGGCTAACTGGAATTTCTTAGTCCCGTATTTATTTTGTATATAGTCAATCCATTTTTTCCAGTCTCGTTTATATCTCTCATTTGAATGATCTTTGAGATATGCCGATATTTTAGCCATTTCAGCTAAGTTTGTTACTTTCAATGTCCATTCTTGGATTGTAGGCAAGTCTTCCTTCTTCCAATATTGCGCCACCAACAGTCTTGCTGCAGTTATCAGGTGCAGAATCAAATTGGTCTCTACCACTGTAAAGTCAGTACATATACCTAGTAAAAATAACTGAGGACTAAACTTTATCCTTCTTTTAAAAACATTTTGCATGACCCACCATATTTTTATCCAAAATGCCTTAACCTTTTGGCAGGTCCACCATATATGATAATATGTAGCATCGAGAGAACCACACCTCCAACATTTAGGCTGTACATTCGGATACATAGAAGCCAACTTTTTAGGATCTAAATGCCATCTATAGAACATCTTGTAAAAATTTTCTCTCAGATTTTGAGCTTGTGTAAATTTCACATTTCTTACCCAAATTCTTTCCCATGTATCCAACATTATTGGTTCCTCAATATTTTGAGCCCATTTTATCATACAATCTTTAACTAATTCTGTTTCCGAATCCATCTGTATTAATACATTATATATCCTCTTTATATGCATTAAGCTTTGATCTCTTATTTGTTTAAACAGATTATCCTCAACTTGAATAAAACCAATTTTTTGATCTATTTTCCACCTAGCCTGTAATTGCCCATACTGGAACCATGTTTGAACTACCTTCTCCTCTTTTAATACCTCTAAAGATTTTAATTGTAATACCCCCTTTTCCGAGGTAAGAAGCTGTCTGTAGGTAATTCTGTCCTGTTTTTGTGCTGTATTCATATTTTCAATTGCGTGTCTAGGAATTGCCCACATGGGTATCTTGTCATTTAATTTATATTGGTATTTCTTCCAGACCCGCAATAAAGCATTTCTTAAAATATGACTTTTAAAGTTCTTATCCAATTTTTTGTTGAATAACAGGTAAGCATGCCAACCAAATAGCAGATCGTGTCCCTCAATGTTCAATATTCTATCATTGGTTAAGTGAATCCAATCACTAATTACAGATAATGCCACTGCATCATAATATAGTTTTAAATTAGGTAGTTTCAATCCTCCTCTCTCACGTACATCTTGCATTATTTTCATCTTTACCCTCGGCTTCTTTCCTGCCCACACAAATTTGTTGATACCCTTCTGCCATTCTAAAAGGTTCGCATCTTTTTTTAGTATAGGTATCATTTGGAAGAGAAATAAAAATTTTGGTAGAATGTTCATTTTCACTGCCGCTATCCTACCCAGCAAAGATAGGTGCAATTTCTCCCATTTTTTCATCTCTGTCTGTATACTATGCCAAAGTGGTTCATAATTATGCTTATATAATTTCCCATTTGAAGTTAAAATGTTAACTCCAAGATATTTGACTTTTTTTAACTACCTCACATCCTAGCATCGCTCCTAATTCTTCCTTTTGTTTAATATTCATATTTATAGCTAATATTTTGGTTTTTCCTAAGTTTATTTTAAAGCCCGACACTTGACCATATTGATTAATCATATTCATTAAAACCATACTAGATTCCTGCGGTTGTTCCAATATTATGACCAAATCATCCGCAAAAGCGCGGACTCTATATTCTTGCTGCCTAATCTTGATCCCTTTTAAACCATCCAAGCCCCGTATTTTATTCAACAATACTTCCAAAGTTATAATAAACAGTAATGGGGACAAAGGACAGCCCTGTCTTGTACCTTTTCCAATTTGAAAAGAGTCTGTTAGACTTCCATTGACTATGATTTGTGCTGTTTGCTGTTGGTATATTGCTTTAATTGACTGTAAAAAATTATCTCCTATCTGCATTTTTTGCAGTATCTTCAACAGAAATTGCCAGTTAACTCGATCAAAGGCCTTCTCAGCATCCAAAAATATAAACGCAGCAGGAATCTGGTTGTTCTTTCCCAAATATTCTAATGCATTAATAATTAATCTAACATTACTTTTCATCTGTCTCCCTTGTATAAAACCTGTTTGGTCCGTATGTATCAATTGTTGAATGACCAACATTAACCTATTTGCTAATATTTTAGTAAAAATTTTATAATCTACATTCAGTAATGAAATAGGTCTATAATTTTTGGGTTGAGTAGTATCTTGATCTTCCTTGGGTATCAAAGATATAAACGCTGTCTTCCAAGATGGAGGAACTTTACCTTCCATTTGAATCATATTAAATAATTCTCTAAGAGGTTCTACCATTTCTAACTGTAAGTTTTTATAGTAAACCGCTGTCAAGCCATCTGTACCTGGTGCTTTCCCTGACTTTAATTGCTTAATTACCTGCAGGATTTCCCCCGAGGTTATTGGTTGATTCAATTTTTGCCTGTGTTCTTCTCTAACTGAAGGTATTTTCTCTTTGTCTAAATATTTGTCTATGTCTAAACCATTAATTTTATCCCCTTTATACAGTTCTGTAAAAAATTCCCAGAAAGCCTTTTGAATCTCTTCCTGTTGAAACACCTCCTTCCCTCTGTAAATCAGTTTAGATATATTTCGAGTTTTCCTTTTTTTCCTAATCTGATAAGCTAACCATCTGCCAGGTTTGTTTGCATTACAAAAAGTATTGTGTTTTGCATATAATAGATTAGTAGCCACCTGGTCAGAGATCAACATGTCAAATTGAGATTTTAATATGTTAATAGCTTCCTTAACCTTTGTATCGTCTGGGTTCATTGTTAACTCCAGCTCTTTTCTCTTAATTTCCTCTTCCAGTTCTGTTCGTTTTAACCCTTGCTTATTTCTATGTGTTTTATTTATATTCATCAAAACTCCTCTCATATACGCTTTGCTTGCGTCCCATACAAATTCCATAGATGTACCCTTATTCATATTCAAAACAAAATATTCAGATAGTAATTTTTTACAATCATTAATATACTTTTCATATCTAAATAAGTTTTCATTCAATCTCCAAGACCTTCTTGCCTGCACTACCCTTCCCAACTCCATCCAAACTGGGTTATGGTCCGAAAGGATCCTAGCTGCAATCTTTGTTTTCTTGACCCTAGAAAGCAAATCATTAGTGGTTAGAATAAAATCAATCCTTGAGAGGGATTGATGCCTGTCCGAGAAGAAAGTGAAGTCGCATTCCTCTGCATTTCTTTCTCGCCAAATATCTCTCAATTCAAAATCATCCATAATGTCAAAGAGAGATTTGGGTAACTTTGCTCGCATCTTGGTATTTAGGCGGGAAATCTTCTTATCTTTCTTAGTGTCTATCACTCCATTCCAGTCACCCAATAGTATACAGGAACTATAGTCCCATTGTACTAATTTAGCATGAAGATTTCTATAGAATCTATCTTGCTGTTGATTGGGAGCATAAATTCCCAAAAGTAATGTCTTTTTCCCTTCTAAGATTAAGTCTAAAGCAATATATCTTCCGAAGGGATCTGCTTCTATTAATTCAGCTTTCATGTCTTTTCTTAAGTATACAACTATACCATTCTTCTTTTCCATAGCAGAAGCTACAAAATGTTGACCAAGTTTTGAGTTGATCAAATATTTTTGATCAGTTGACTTGATATGAGTTTCTTGCAAACAAATTACATTGTTCTTAAACTGTTTGAGATAATGAAATATTTTCTTCCTCTTCTGTGGAGAGTTCAGTCCGTTAACATTCCATGTTAAAATCTTAGTTGTCATCTTTGGTTGGTTGAAGCATTTTTAGAGCTTCCTGCACGGCCTGTTTAACCTTAGGTCTAGCTCCTCCCATTGCTTCCAGATTTGTTGTTGTAGATCCTTTATCGATGGCCGATGATTGTTGATGCTGTTGCTTTTTAGCTTGTTTCTCCATACATCTAGTAGTCATGCGGCTAGGTCTTGGTTCCATAGCACCTTGCACTTCTAGAGAAGAGAGATGCTCCATCTTGTCTGGTGGTTGTGTAGTTTGCTGTCTATCCTGTCCTTCTTGTGGTCTTTCTCTAGGTCCAGATGGTGCAGGGTGTCCGGCCTTCAATATATTATAATAAAAATCTCGGGCTTTCCATACAGCGTTGAGGCGGTATCTTTGCTTATCAAATGTAAATATGATGCCAAATGGTGCATCCCATCTATACTTTATCTGACGATTTCTGAGTTCTTCGACCAAAAAAGCGTAGTCTCTTCTGGCTCTTAACATTTGAGGTGGTATCTCTTTCAAAACAGCCAGGTCTTGACCGCCAATTTGAAGCTTAGTGTTATAAGATGCTTGCAGTACCATATTTCTAAACTCTCTTGTAGTAAAATATATAACGATGTCTCGAGGAAGCTGCTTCTGCTTTGCCAGCCAGGAGTTAACGCGGTAAGCTTTGTCAATTCGCCAGTCTTGATTGGTCCCTGGTCTTCCCATCAGGCGGTCAAAAGCTTCCGATAGGGTCTGTTTCAGGTTCTCCTGTTTCTCCTCACGCAGCCCCCTTACTCTTAATGCGAACTCCATTTGTCGGTACTGTATCATAATAATTTCTTTTTCAGCATTTTCCACTTTTTGTTCCACCACCTCTGTTTTCAATGTCAAGTTAGCATTGGCATCATTAAGAACCTCTAGAGTATCTTCCACTCCAGAAATATGTTCTGTTAATACAGTTACAAGACTCAGCATGTCGTCTCTAATTTTATCAACCTTAGCCTCAAATTTCTCATACAGCTCCTGTTTAAGTCCTTTTATTTCACTTTTAATTTCTTCTTTCATTTCTTTTATTTCCTCTTTTCTCTCCTCTCTATTATCTCTAAATTTATCTTCCATTTTAATTGTCTGTGCATTAAGAGCCTCGCTTAGATTACTCAGGAAAAATTCTTTCGTTAACACATCTCCAGCAGGGGGCGTAGGAAGCGGAGGCTGCAGCTTTGTGCCAGGCACTGAGGATGTGCCCCTGGAAGTAGAGGGTGACGACTTCAAGTTAATATTTGGTTTTGAGGCCATTTCAAAATTTATCTGCCTGCAGTTAATAAAACTCTATTGCCTAAATATGCAGCTTTAAATAAAGAGGCTTTTATTTTGAAGTTTAAGGCTTGGCAAAACTTTCAGTGAGTAAACATTGTAACCAGACCATTCAGCAGATTCATCACCATTTAACTTCCAAATAAGCAAGGTTAATGAAGGAGTAAAATTCTTCTGTTGTGAAACCAAAACAAGTGATAAGCAATCTCTTTTGTTTTGAATTCTTGTGAGGATTAGCAGAAAGTGTTCGTTATTACCGGAGAAACCAGCCTGCTCGGCGCCATTTTAGAAGCCTCTGAGTAAATAATTTTTCGGAGGAGAAAAAGAAAAGAAGCTAAAATGTTGATAAGCAATTATTGTCCACAGTAAACGGATCCAGCTCGTGATAAGAATAAATCAAACAAAACTTAGAGCAGAGTGGGAGAGACCTACTTTGTCCTGCACAAGGCAGTTTGAAGTTCCCAGCACGGACAGCCGTTCTGCCTTGGGCTAGCCCCCCTTTCCTTGCAAGCACAAAAGCTGCAAAAATCGAAGAGCATTTGCCAGCAAAACAGTTTCTTCTTTCCTTCTTGCCTGAAGGATAAGAAAACCTGATAAGACGTCAGATGGAAGATCCTCTAAACAGGTACGTAGCCAGGAATTCGGAGGCAGCTGATTTTTTGCTGCCCCCACCAGTAGGCTCCTCCCAGGAAGTCCAATATGAAGAGTATTTTTTATTTGTACTAAAATGTAACTCTAGTTCCACACTGTTCACACAACGATGTTTGTAGAAAAAAAAACATTAAAAAAACTTCTGGTGGCAAGCTGTTCCACTGGTAAAATTGCTCTCACTTGGAGACTTAGAATAACTTTATTGTCACTTTGAATTCCTCACTGTTAGGAAGTTTCCTTTTAAGCTGCTGAATTATTATTTTTGACAAAAATTCTTCCAGTGTCCTGCGAATTAGGAGCTGTTTGTTTGCTCTTAAGCTGCTGAACAGGTAGTCCTCAACTTACAATAGTTCATTTAGTGACGGTTCAAAGTTACAACGGCACTGAGAACAGTGACATGACCCTTTTTTACAGCTTGCAGTGTTGCAGAAAATGACAAGCTTAGACTTCTCAGGATACAGGAAAAGTTTATTTGGCAGCCAGGTTCAGAAAGTTAACACAATGGCTAACATTGCAAATTCTGAACAACCTTCATTATCGAAGCACACATTCTTATACATTCTCAAAGGCAGCGTAACACGGAAACACTTAACTCATTTCTTATTGGTGACCTTGAGGAAAAAGCCTTATAAGGAGATGGGGTCTTACTTCTCCTTTTGTCTTGAGCCATAGGTACTGACTTACGTGCCTTTATGCGAACTTTAATTGAACCTTGTGGTTTGGACTTTTGACATAGGGACGTTGGCTGGAACATCTTGTGATTAGAGGCTGATGGCATTTCTCTGTCCCTTTAAGCAAGCTTCTAGCTATCCTTTTTATGCCACGTCTTCATTCTTATATTTTTAATCCATATTTTATTCTACTTTAGCAGCATCCCCATGATCATGTGATCAAAATTCAAATGCTTGGCAACTGGTGCAAGCCAGATACACTTAACTTACTAACTTATCAATGGCAGTCCTTAAAAAAAATTTTTTTTTTGTATTTATATATAAATATTTTGAAAACAGTTTATTGTCCAGGCACTATTTTATCGACAAACAACATATATGCTAGTAGTAATAATAATAATATACATAGTAATTATAGCAATCATTAGTTACATTAGTTTATTTGTAATCATATTAATTATACTAGCATGCTTATAGTCATAAATAACATTCATCTTTAACACATACATAACAATAATCATTCAACTTTTAACTGCAGCCCTGATACAGGTAACTTTGGAGAGTTAGCCAGGTCATGGTGCCTCAAAGATGCTTTTTTCCAAGAGCCAACTGGAGTTTCTGTTTTTTTTTCTTTGAAGATGTTTCACTTCTCATCCAAGAAGCTTCTTCAGTTCTGACTGGATGGTGGAGAATGGAAGTATTTATGACCATCTCTCTGTGAGATGGATGAGGTGGCCCCAAAGAATTATTATAAACCAGGAGAGCTTTCCATCGGGGGCATCGTCTTTGAAAATCTAGCTTTTTTCCAAATACTACGCTTTAAAAAATATCCTTCAACTCAGTTATCAGGATAAGTCTATCTTCTAGCAGTGCAATAGTCCAACTTTGTTTCTAATCTGCATTCAGTTTTGGTCGCCATGATTGGGCAACCATTTGTCTGAAATGGTATAGGTTTCCTCCCTGAGCTGAGGGTTGGACTAGAAGACCTCCAAGGTCCCCCCAACTCTGTTATTCTATTTGTCTATTTCTATATAGTGTATTTCAACAGTTCCACCCAAGCATTCTGTCATTTCTTCTTTTGGGATCTATTATAGATACCATACATGATAAACCTCCTTTGAAATTTTCAGGCGTTTTCTTGAAAATGTTCTTTTCTTCTTGGATTTGAAGAATGAGCAGCCACTTTCCTTGACATAAACTGTGGATAGAGAGCATTTTGATGCTTTCATAGAAGGCTTTGCAGAGAAATCTTTTATGTGCTCCTACACCAAGGATGCCTTTTCTGTGAAGGTCTGGAGACGGTACACAGAGAGAAAAGAAATGTAGGCTTTGTCCCAGGGTGCCTGGACAATTATTTTATTTACAGCACCATCTGGGCTCTAGCACGGGCCTTACATGCAGTTTATTTGTCCAGATCCAGGAGGACTAAGGTGAAAGATGGTAAGAACTTGGAAAGTCCGAGGCTGAAGGCTTGGCAGATATTTCTTTTCTGTTTCATGCATCTCTCCAACTGGCATTTCCAACAATCAGCTGGGTGAAGATCATCCGTGACACATGATTTATATTAGCTAGAATCATTGGATTTCCTGCCTTCTAACTAATCTAAATCGCATGGCACAGGGGATTCCCCACCCCGATGTTCTACTTATTTTTACAGACTTGGAAGGCTTCAAAATGTTCCTTTTTTAGTGCTGCGCAGGTGCAACTCAGGTGTATGTGTGTGCACAAACCATGTGCTTGGTAGCAGACTCACTGAACTGGTAGCAGACTTCAGAGGATTTCATCACTGGAATGTGCAGTAGGACAGTAACACCTTTGTGTAACAGAACCGGGGGTGGGGGGGCAGTGTGCCATATCCCGTTTTTTTTCTTCCATTCCAGTTTCATGCCTTCCTTGGAAACTTTGAGTTTTATAATAAATCCATAGCTGGAGTGTATCTTGATGAGAATGGAGTTCAGACAGTGCACCTGGAGATTGTCAACTGGATGCTTTACAAAAGCACAATTCACAGAATAATGATGGGAAGTCTAGAAAAACAAGAATCCCTGGATTTCAAGTTTATGCTGTATCCAAAGGGGGTGGCAGAGATGCATAACACGAACAAGGTGGGGAAAACCTTTATTTTCAGTCTTGGTAAATCTCTTACCAATAGGATTGCTTTCTTGGGTCAGAGAGCGGCTTTGAATGTTGTTTACAATTTCCAAGAGAGACAAGAAGTTATTTCATTAGAAATGAAGCTGTCTATGAGAAATAGTGTATATCTTTAACTATTTAAGAAAATGGTTCATTAATCTCTGACGGGATGCATATTTGAAACAGGGCAGATTTGAGTTCATTTCCCCAAAGGGAAAAAAAAAATCTATCAAATTTTACCTTGAGCAATTTAATATGTAAATTGGAAGTACAAAAATTGGTGCACAAAAATTTGAGATAAAAATGTATAGGGAAGCAATGTGTAATCAAGCATCCTTACAAAACTTTAGTAAGACCATACCTGGAGTCTTGCATCTAGTTTTAGTCATTCCCCTCTCCATTATAAAAATAGTGCAGAGAAGAGCAACAAAGATGATTAGGAGCCTGGAGGCTAAAATATATGATGAATGGTTGAAGGAATTGGGCATGTCTAGTCTAATGAAAAGAAGGACTAGGGATGACATGATCCAATATTTGAGGGGGTCCGCTACGTCACAGAGATCCCTCCTTCCGGCCCTATCAGTTCCACTCCAAGGCCAGATGGCGAGAGTTGTCAGGGCCCTGGTCTCAGGCTGCTGTTGCTAAATGCCAGGTCTGTGGTTCACAAGGCTCCCCTCGTCCGGGACCTAATATTAGAAGAGGGGGCAGAACTGGCATGTATTACTGAAACCTGGCTGGGCCAGAGGGAGGAGTCCACCTCACTGAAATGTGCCCAGAGGGTTTTCAGGTGCTTCATCAGCCGCGACCCCAGGAAAGGGGTGAGGGAGTGGCTATCATCATCCGAGGGTCTTTAGTTCCTTGTAGGATCACTGCTCCGGAGCTTGTTGGGTGTGAGTCCTTGCTGGTGAAGTTGGACCTTGGGGGTCAAGTGGGCTTGTTGCTAACGTACCTTCCTCCCAACAGCGTTGCAACAGCCCTCCCCTTGCTCCTCGATTCCGTAGCCGAGCTGGTGGTTGCGTTCCCCAGGCTTATGATACTGGGGGATTTCAACTTGCCCTCGCTCGGTGATCACTCTGATGGGGCGCAGGAGTTCATGGCTTTCATGACAGCCATGGACTTGACCCAAGTAATTCGGGGCCCGACTCACTCAACGGGTCACACACTTGACCTCATATTCCTCTCAGAGCAGTGGAGATGTGATCTAGATGTGAGGGGTATTGAGATCTTGCCCTTGTCATGGTCTGATCACTTCCTACTGAGGCTTGACTTTCGGAGACTAATCCCCCACTGTAGGGAGGAGGAGCCGATTAGGTGGTTCCACCCCAGGCGCCTGATGGACCCTATGGGATTTCAGATGGCGCTTGGTGTAATACCTGACGCTCTCGTCCACAGTCTGGTGGAGACCTTGGTTGCTGCTTGGAATACAGCAGCAGCGGGGGCTCTAAACCGGATTGCGCCTTTACGGCCTCTCTGAGGTAGCGGATCCAGGAGGGCTCCTTGGTTTACCAAGGAACTCTGGGAATTGAAGCGCCAAAAGAGACGTCTAGAGCGCCGCTGGAGGGCCAGTAACTCTGAGTCAGACCGAGCACTGATGAGAGCCTATATCAGAGCCTATCTCGCGGCAATACGGGTGGCGAAATGTGCACATTTTGCCGCTCTTATTGCATCTGCTGAATCACGCCCAGCTGCCTTGTTTAGAATAACCCGCTCCCTCTTGAAAGGGAGGGATGCGGATGACCCTTTACAAGGTAGAGCTGAGGAGTTTGTTCAGTTTCTAGCGGATAAAGTCACTCGGATTCAGACAGACCTGGACTCCAATTGCTCAGAGCCAGCCGAGGTACTGGAGGAAAGTGTTGAGCGGAATTTATGGATTGAGTTACAATTTGTCACGCCTGAGGAAGTGGACAAGGCCATGGGAGCGGTGAGTGCCTCCACTTGTATACTGGACCCGTGCTCCTCCTGGCTGGTCGCGAACAGCAGGGAGGTGACACGTGGCTGGATCCAGACGATAGTTAACACCTCTCTGCGGGAGGGATCCTTCCCGCTCCTTCTAAAGGCTGCGGTGGTGAGACCCCTCCTGAAGAAGCCATCTTTGGATCCAGCCATCTTGAGTAACTACCGTCCAGTTTCCAACCTCCCCTTTGTAGGGAAGGTTGTTGAGAAAGTGGTGGCCTTTCAACTCCGGCGGTCCTTGGATGAAACCGATTATCTGGATCCCTTTCAATCTGGATCCCTTTCCTTCGTGTGTTCCGTGTCTGGTACAATATTGCTTGCTTATTACTCGTGATTATGCCTGTTACATTTGGAGAAATGCTTTGGTGTTTTCATGTAAATCTGATCTGTGAAGACTGCGAAAGAACTGCCGAGTTTGTAAGACTTTTGTTTTGAATTCTTATCGGAGAGTTTTGTTTATGTTATTTTCTGGGCTCGAAGCCAGTTTGAACTGAAAACTGATAAAAAGTCCTTTTAAGTTTTGTCTGCCTGAGTTTGTTAACGAGCCGTCAAGGGGGGGAGGTCAGAACTGTAAGCTCTCTACAAGAATCTGAACTACTAATGATCAAAAGAAATTAGCAGGAATTAAGAATAGAAAAGAATTCGAGATGGGCTGGATCTCTTGTGGGTGCAAAGGGACCTCATGATGGATGACCCATTTGACCATCAGACTCAGCCTGGTCATCCCCTGCATATTTATGTCGTGGAATTTCCCTCCAGAAAATAGTGGGGCGAAGTCCTACAGACAAAAGGAAGCACTTGTATTTCTACATTTCAAGAAAGGAGGATAAAATAATAATAGGGAAAATGCATATTTAATACCTGATATAAGAATGAATATTAATAATGAATAAGCCTTGAGTTATTTTCCCACCAATCTACTATTACTAAACTCAATACAGACTCATTGTCTAAATAAAAACAAACAAATCTGTTGCATTGCCATAGCAGTTTTGGTAAAATGTATTGAAAAGCAAGAGTGTCGTGGTTGCCACATACAATTCTTCTGAATTTCTAGCAGGTTGAAACTTTCCCACTGCTCCAAAAACTTGCTTTCTTCACAATGCTACAGTCACCCTTTAATGATGGGAAGCAAGCACTTTGCTCTAGTCATCCCTGGAAAATAACTTGTACCATTTTCTAGCTTGGGTCTTTTGGAACATGTTGAGAATTAACATTCCTCTGTCTCACATTTCTACATTTCTTCTGGTTGTAATCTGCTCCTTTGTATTAAGGTCTGGTCTCAGAATGATAATGTAGCACTTGGGGATGAAGATGCACCCCAATAGACCAGCACTAGAGGACAAGATGGAGAAGACCTGAACAGCCACCATGTATTTCCCTTTGGTGCTCAGGTAGGTGGGCAGGAAGGACACCCAGACACTGCAGAAGACCAGCATGCTGAAAGTGATCAGCTTGGCTTCATTGAAGGCCCCGGGGAGATTTCTGGCCAGGAAAGCCACAGTGAAGCAGATGGCAGCCAACAAGCCCATGTAGCTGAGGGTGATGTAGAACATGACAACAGATCCTTCATTGCATTGCAGGATGATCACTCCAGGTTGAGAGTGGAAGTCAGAGTCAGGGAATGGAGAAGAAACTCCTAGCCAGATGGAGCAGATGATAATTTGGACAATAGAACAAGAAAGGATGATGGAGTTGGCCAAGCTCTTCCTCAACCATTTCTTCACTCGGTTTCCTGGTTTTGTGGTCAGGAAAGCCAGCACCACTGTGATTGTTTTGGACAAGAGAGAAGAAATGGCAACTGAGAAGGTGATGCTGAAAATAGTTTGTCGGAGAAGGCAGGAGGCTTTCCTTGGTTGACCAATGAAGAGAAAAGGAGACAAGAAACAAAGCAGGAGGGAGACCAGGAGGATGTAAGAAAGGTCTCGGTTGTTGGCTTTGACAATGGGAGTTTCTCTGTATTTAAGGAATATGAGTAAAACAAGGACTGTGGTTAGGAACAAGAGTAGGGCAAAAGAGATCAGGATGATGCCCAGATCTTCTTCATAAGACAGAAAGGTTACACCTTTGGGGATACATTGGATTCGATCCTCATTTGGGTATTTATCATCCGGACACCTGGTGCATTTTTCTGTATCTGAAAAAAATAGAAATATTTAATATTCTATCCTTTCACCTTTCAAGAACATCAATTGATACCAGGAGCATTTTCCAAGATTAATTTCTTAACGTCTCCAGACAAAGAAGATAGGAATTTTTTTTTAAAAAAATAACAATGTTTCTAATATCTTATGAAATTAAGGGAGGCCCTTGGACCTGAAGGATTTTCTGTGTAATGTGCAGAACTTTCGTAGGCTATAATAATATTTACATTATTAGAGCTGAATTACGCATTAGTTAATCTTCTAGGCAAAAACCCTAAATTTAATGTACTGGACTCAAAGAATGCCAATCCTATGAAATCTAGTTGACTAATAGAGAAAACTAATTCTTTAACCATCTGGCATAGCTACCAGGCCCAGTGATGATATGGTTGTAATAAGATGTACACATACCTGTCCACAGCACAACATTGTGGACCAGCAACTACGTCTAGTGATCCACCGGGGAAGCCAATACAAAGTACATTGCAATAATCCTTCCAGGATGTGGACCTAAGATGGTTCCTCCAGTTTTAAAAAAACTCAGATATTCATAGAAAAATAAATGTGGAAGGAGAGATCCAAAATGAAAACCAGAAGATATATTTTCTCTGGCACAAAGTGCCATACACTCCTATCTCTATCCAGTCCCTCCTTCAAGGTGTTTTTGTTATTCCTTCCTTTACATAAAAAATTGTGCAGTTTGACAATAAACTAGAAAATGTTTGAATTTCAACACATCATTTAACATTGACTTTCATAAAAAATGGTCTGGATGAATCCCACCAACCTGTTCTTTTCTTGGATCTCACATACCTTCCTGAGTAGAGATGGTCCCCTCTGGACAAGGAATGCAGTCATAGCAGCAAACTGGCTCTCCTTCTCGTTTCCTCTTGACAAATCCAGGGTGACAATTTTCCACACATTGGGACTGAGGAAGAGGCTAAAGAGAAAAACAAGGAATGCCAAAGAAAAGGTGTCTGGACTATATAGAGAGTTTCTCACCAGTCTGAAGCAGAATCTAAATCATAGGAGTGATACAAATGAACCATTGTCTGTATCCTAAAGAATAATCAGGCAGATCCAATGCTGGACATGACTGAATCAGTTTAAGACAGTCTTCCATATTGTAGACAATAGGAGAATATGAAGCATCTGAAGGACATATTTATGAATAGTCCCCTTCAAAGCAGTGTCAGAAAATTATATGTTTTCTCCTCCATACATTCAAAAGACCTTCAGTTAAGGTCATGCACCATGGTGACTAGAATTAACCCACTTGAAATAGGTCATAATCTTTAGAAAAATGAGAAAATACAGCAATATTTTACCCACTCTTTTAATCAACTTTAGCCATGAAATAGAACTCTGGTTGATAGTAAGTTTCTGTCTTTCAATACTCCCCAGGTTCCTTTTGATCAAATGTCCTGAAGCCACCAAGAACTCAATGTCCATGTCTGCAGTTACTTCTCCATTTTGGTCCAGGTAAAGTTTCCAGTGGGAAAGATTATAGAACTCATTCTTCTCCAGAAAGGGATGGAACTAGAAAGGAAACATCCAGGAATTATATACAATAAATCTTTCTTTGTTCCTTATTTCTTAATTCCATTAAGTTTATAAGTGAACGAAAAAGGCTCAGCAAAATTTTTCAATCATATATTGACAAAATATGTATTGAGAAAATATAATAGACACATTTGATCAATTATAGGAAACATTCTAGAGCAGGTATCAAATAAATTAAACAACAACAAAAAAGTATTATCCAGACATTCCTGGAAAACAAGAGGATGATTACCAGGCAGCATGGATTTTTCAAAATGAAAGCTTCCTAGCTAATCTGCTCCCAGGTAGACCAGGCAGGAAATACAACCACATGAGCTAATTCTAGTTCATTGGCGTGCTATTAAGAAAATATTGCAAAAGTACAAATCTGCCACTAATTCATCTTTCAGCCTGAAAAGTTAGGAAGGATCTTTTCTGAGTTGATCTGATCATTCCCTGGGAAGGTTATCTTCTCCCTTTCCCAAATATTATTCTCACGTATCATTACGCTTCCTTAATAGATTATGAGAGAGCTGGTGATATGATTTGATTTCAGCAAAATATTAACAAATGATTTTAAGAACCAAATTAATTGAGGGCTGGATGGTATAATAATTAACTAAATAAAACTTGATATTTTTTATCTTTTTAATCTTTCTCATAAAACTAGGTAAGAGTTTTATGAATAACAATTAGTCCTTAGTCATCCGAGGTGGCGCAGTGGGTAGAGTGCAGCACTGCAGGCTACTTCAGCTGACTGTTATCTGCAGTTCGGCGGTTCAAATCTCACCAGGCTCAAGGTTGACTCAACCTTCCATCCTTCCGAGGTGGGTGAAATGAGCACCCAGACTGTTGGGGGCAATATGCTGACTCTGTAAACCGCTTAGAGAGGGCTGAAAGCCCTATGAAGCGGTATATAAGTCTAACTGCTATTGCTATTGCTATTGCTATTGCTATCTATTTTTCCAGAGTGGAATGGAGCCCATTAAATGGCTGGTATGAATGTGTGTTGTCCTCTGGTGGGAAGGTGGGGGGTTATTATTTTATCACTTCTAATTATTTTTAGTTTTTCCTATTGTGTTTTTATTTCCTGCAAGCAGACTTGAGTCACTGTGAACAAGTAGGCAGCAATATAAATTTTCCAAATAAAAAAAAATAAAAAAATGAAATAAAATAAAATAAAATGAAATAAAATGAAATGAAATGAAATAAAATAAAATAATAAAATACAATAAAATAATAAAATACAATAAAAATAATAAAATACAATAAAATGAAATAAAATAAAATAAAGTAAAATAATAAAATAAATAATAAAATAAAATAAAATAAAATAATAATAAAATAAAATAATAATAAAATGAAATGAAATAATAGAATAAAACAGAATAGAACAGGAAAAAGCAAAACAAACATTGTTATTAACAGTAGCATTGCTAAATATTGTTTTGTCTAAGAATTGTATAATAATTCTTAAACATTTTTTTACTTTTTCTAAAAATATCAAATCCCCCGAAAAAAAAATATTGATAGAGGTGCATGAGTAAATTCCAATAGAAAATGTCTGATTTTTAGCAATGATGACTGCAATATTTGCACAAGAACTTCAATGATGCACCAATATATACACCAATTAAGATATACCAATCTTAATAAGAATATTTCTGAAAATCATAAATCACCTGGAAGCAAATCAGCAGCCAATGCTGCTCCCCCAGGAGAGGTGATACATGTGCTCACCAAGGTCTGCACAAATCACGTGGGCCGCTGCATTTGGCACCAACTGGAGTTTCTGCCCCATGTGGAGCATGCTGAAATAGTCAAGATGGGAAGCGACTATTTATGCCAATGATATCAATCTCCCAGTCCCAAGAAGCAACTTCAGTGATGGAGAGGACACTCTTTCTCAAGATCTCCAGAAGCTAGATGACTAATTCTAAAAAGTGCACCTTTAACCAACCCTAACAAAAACAGAAATAGCCACATTCCACCTCAGCAATAGATACACAAATTCCCAGCCTTCAGTGAAATTCCAGAACCATATTTTTCAATGTAATAACTCACCAAAGTATCTGGGGATAACAGTGGGCAGACCTTCCAACAACACCTGAAAAAACAGCTGCAAAATTGAAAAGCTGCAACAACTTACCGAACAGACTGGCTGGAATATCACGGGGTGCTGATGCTAACACCCTTCAAACAAGAGTCTTAGCTTTGGTTTATTCTACAGCTAAATATTGTACCAACGTGTGGCTTAACAATGTCCACACCAATGTTCCCTCTAATTTTCTTTCAGTGTGAGCGGAAAAGTATAGTGTTTGAACAGCACATTTTCATGCCTGAGCACCTGAATTTTTTTCATAGATGTCACCCAAGACAATGAAATCAGTGTTATTTGAAACTCAATTCTACCATGTAAATATCCATTAAGTAAAGAAATCTCCCTATACAGGTAGTCCTCAATCTACGACCATAATTGAGCCCAAAGTTTCTATTGCTAAGTGAGACATTTGTTAAGTGAGTTTTGCCCCATTTTACAACCTTTCTTGCTACAATTAAGTGAATCACTGCGGTTAAATCAGTAATCTGGTTGTTAGGTCAATCTGACTTTCCTGCTGACTTTGCTTTGCAGAAGGTTGCAAAAGATGAGCCCAGGAGTCTTGCAACCCTCATAAATATGAGGCAGTTGCCAAAGATCCAAATTTTGATCATGTGGCCATGGGGATGCTGCAATGATCATAAGTGTGAAGAACAGCTGTAATTCACTTTTTTCAGTGCTGATGTAGCTTTAGTCATTAAGTGAACTTACAACAGTTCACTGCAGTGATATTAGCAAGTTATGAATAAATTACCAACTGATGTAGATTAGCAATTGGGGCACTTAAAGAAACAAACAAAGAGGGGAGAAGAGGGAAGGGAGGAAGGAAGGAAGGAAGGGAGAGGGAGAGAGAGACAGAGAGAGACAAAAAAGGAAAGAGGAGAAAGAGAAAAAGAAAGGGGAGAGGAGGGCAGGAGGATAAGAAAAAGAGGCAAAAAAAAGAAAGAGAAAGAGAAAAGGAAGAAAGAAGGAAGGAAGGAAAGAAAAAGGAAAGAAAAAAGGAAGAAAGAAAAGAGGAGAGAAGAGAAGGAATAGAGGCCAAAAAAGCAAACAAGGAAAAGTAGGGAAAAAACTTTCACTGGAAAACACTATTTTTCCATCAGCGCAAAACTTTCCTAAACAAGGTTAAATTTCCGGATATTGACTTTCCGGTCCAGGCGGACCAAGAAGCCTTTATTTTCTTTTTCTTTTCGAGAAATAAAATCAAATAAAATCTGCGGAGCACCAGCTCGACTCCCCCTTCCTGGGAAAAAAACTTCGAGCCCCAATGCTCCGAATGCAGAGGCTGGATTCAGACAACATGTGTACACCTGGCATGGGTTTCCACTTGCTTGCGTGGTGAACGCCTCCCACACACCTGCATCTTGGAAGCAGAGCCAACTGCGGGGAGCCCAGCCAGCCATGGGAGCTTAGCTGACAAACCGCGATGGAAGCCTCCTCTGCACGTCCCGTGGAGAGTTGGCTGCTGCCATTGCTGCTGCCGCCGCTTCCCTCCTCAGTAACTTTGATCCAGGAGGGAACGGCTTCCCTGTC
The DNA here is from genome assembly GCF_051295495.1 of Thamnophis sirtalis. Classification (NCBI taxonomy): domain Eukaryota; kingdom Metazoa; phylum Chordata; class Lepidosauria; order Squamata; family Natricidae; genus Thamnophis; species Thamnophis sirtalis. The sequence continues at coordinate 1,947,484 of NW_028261383.1, forward strand.
AATCAGCCACATGCCGGCGGAGGGAGCCCAATCGTAACCCTAGGCGGCCACATTTCTGTTGGCCAAAGGCCCGCCCTCCTCTGGGTGTGTCCAGGCACTATAATATCCCGGCCCAGCTGACAGAAGCCTCCTAGCCGCCTGCAGACTAAAGTCCATCATGCTAAAGAGCACTGCGCGGCAGTTGGAAACTGCTGCACTGTGTTTTGTTGCCCCCTGCGCGGCCGCGCACCCGCGCACCTTAGAGGGAACAGTGGCCCACACCCCAATGGTTGATGTCCAACTCCACCAGACAATGCGTATCATCGCTAGCACATTGCATCCCACACTTGTGTATCAGTTACCAGTACTTAACGATAGCCTGCCAGCCCATATTAGAAGATAACAAGCGCTCATTCAGCTGCGGTCAAGGATACTGAACAATAAGCTCCTCCCTATTCCCCAGGACAATGCACTGTCCATCACGAGATTGAAATCCCATAAGACAGTGTGGAAAACAGCCATACAGGTTGTTGGTTTGAACTCTGAGCTTGGCATTTTGCTTGCAAACATTTCATCACCATTCAATGTCTCCTCAAATGATTAGACACAGCTAAGTTTTAACTAATAGAAGGAAAATGTTATGATATAGGATATAGTTAAATAAAGAAAGGATAATGATAATAAATTATATACATGGAGGATTAGAAAATTTTGGTATTAAATATTATGGACGTTTAGCTAAAACAGGATATGAGGATTTAATGTTAAGGGAGGATTTTATAAATAAGCAAATGAAATGCCAGCATGTGGTTATGTATTAAATCTTGGTATATTTTATGATGAAGGATGTTTAAATAATTATAGTCAAATAAAAGTGGAGGTATGATGATGGTAATATAATAAATATCTGAGTTAAGATATTAGAATTAATATGAGTTATAGCTGATGATGGTGGAAGAGATGCACAAAAGCCTTTTGTAACCAACTGATACACTTTCTACAGTATGTAAAGAAGGAGGATTTGTATGTTTTGAAAATAATTTTTTTTAAATAAAAAAATGTCTCCTCAAATCCTGATGAAACATTTGCAACCAAAATGCCAAGCTTGGAGCTCAAACCAACAGCCTAATTACCAACCTGAGCTACTAATATTTAAACACACCTTAACAGTCATTCGCTTGTAAGAGCCGAGGTGGCGCAGTGGTTAAATGCAGCAATGCAGGTTACTTCAGCTGACTGCAGTTCTGCAGTTCGGCTGTTCAAATCTCACCGGCTCAGGGTTGACTCAGCCTTCCATCCTTCCGAGGTGGGTAAAATGAGGAGCTGGATTGTTGTTGGGGGCAATATGCTGACTCTGTAAACTGCTTAGAGAGGGCTGAAAGCCCTATGAAGCGGTATATAAGTCTAACTGCTATTGCTATTGCTATTAACATCTACCTAGTTTAATCCAAGGAATGCCCAGAGAGAGGAATGGTCCAAGGTACCTTCTTCTGGCCTGGCCATCAATGATCCCTCTACCAAGCCACCTGATTTTGACTCTGTCTGAAGAAAATTGAACAGAATTGGGTGTGATACTGGAGGAAGTGCCTCTGCCCTCTATCAATGAGGATGGTGAGATTCCCCTTGTTGCAATTGTGGTGCTGATGTGCAAACAATCAGACATATGTGGTAAAGTTATAAGAATGCAGTACTGCAAGCTACTTCTGCTGACTGCTGGCTGCCTGCAATTTGGCAGATCAAATCTCACCAGGCTCAAGGTTGACTCAGCCTTCCATCCTTCTGAGGTTGGTAAAATGAGGACTCAGATTGCTGGGGGCAATAGGCTGGCTCTGTAAACTGCTTAGAGAGGGCTATAAAGCTGTATATAAGGGCTATTGCTATTGCTATATTGTGCAAGATTGCCCATGTCTTGCATTCTCTGGTTCCCTAGAAGAGCTGCACAAGGCAACGTCAGAGGCGATGGGCCAGATAGCTGAACTGGATGTCCAGTCATGAGGCCACTATCGTACCCTCTGAACGTATAATTATCTGGACAGTGTGTTGATGTTTACTTCTCTTCTGTCTCCCCCTTGGCAGGACTGTGGGCCATGAGTTTAACCCCCTTGGACTTAAAATTGGAATTTTAAGGATAGTTTTGCCTTCGACTCTGATTTAATTCTGCATGGTATTTGGAATGCTGACACTGTCATGTTCTCATCATACACTAAATAAACTGGAAAAACAGAACCCAGCTGAGGCTCAGGTTCTCCTTCAAATGTATAAAAGTAAAATTCTGCAATGCTAATCACAAACCATTCATATAGCAATCTCTTTAAAAATACAAAAAAATAGCATTGTTAATATCAAAATACACAGTATCTGTTGCCAATTCATTGGTAAATTATTTCCCAAGCAACTAGATTAGCCAAATCTGATGCCCTTTTCCCTTCTCTTATGAATTCCTTCTTTAAAGGAACTTAGCTTTTTGGTTTCTTCTTGAGACTCCATACCTGCCAGGGCTGTAGCCTTGGAACACCCAATGTCCTGTGGGCCTCCTTCCATCTCCTCCAGGATCTGGCAGAATATGCAGCTTTCAAGGCATGGACCAGAGTCATAAAGGTAAAGTAAACAGAATCACTGTCCCATTTCTCTTTGGTCTCCACTCTACCTTTCTGGATGCACCTTCTCCGGACCTTGGCAGAAAAGACATGCCTTGAAAAATGACAGTAAAAATTATGTTGTTCAAACTGGATATCTATAGAGGGATGGGGTTCAAAATCACCATAATTTGGCTTTATATTTTGCAGAAAATCAAAGTTCCAAATACTATGAATGTATCTGAGCACTCCATAATGATGCAACAAATATTTTCCCAAAGTTGTGGTGATCCAGACTTTCTTTTCAATGGGTCCTGGCAAAACTTCAAGTGATGCTTGGAAAGAATAAAATATGTAGTAAAGTACAATATATTCTACAAAGTGAACAAAGACATTGACTTGTTTCCACTTAGAGCTGGCTTCCCTGAGGATTGATGTATGGTAACGCAGTGGGAATAATTTTGATATAACAACACAAATTCCATTCCTGACAAGCATAGGAGTAAAAGTCCTCATGAAATTCTCTCCCGGCTCTGTTTCTGAAGCAAGGAGACCAATCAAGGTCCATCTGAAATGGAGGAGCAGTTGGACGATTGCTGGGTACTGAAACCCTTCTTTGGGGAGGATCCGGTGGAAAAAAGGGAATTTGCTTTTATCACTCAGAGCCTCTGAAGCAACTCTATCCCTGATCTGAAAAAGCAATGAAAAATTCTGTTTATATTTGGGGGTCAGATCAAGTACAAAATATGATTGGTTTTAATGAACATATTAGAATAGTTTTTTGAAAATCATATTTCTCTATCACCCCTACAATTTACCACAATTAGATTCACATATGCAGATGAATGAATGAATATTTTATTTGGCCAATTATTCACACAAGGAATTTGTCTCTAGTGCAGAAGCTCCCGGTGTATATGCAAAGCAACAAAGTAATAATAATCATAATCATAATAAAGATGTTAGTATATTGTTCCAATGAAGGACCATATATTATTTAATTTTTGAAGATTGCTAGATATTTCTCTGCTTCTATATATTGGATTCTTTGTGTGTAACACTCTTTCTACCTTCTTTTCCAGTTGTAACTGAGGAAGATGTCAGGCCTGCAGTTATATCCCTTTTAGGATCTTTGACCTGCCACACTCTCTCTTATTTCATTATGCTGTTTCATTAGTGTGGTAGTTGGGAGGGGAGAATAGAAAGGAGTAGAATTGTGGAATGTGTTGTTGTCATTCCTTTCTAGAAGTCCAAGGTCATCTTTTTTCTCCGCACCTCTGGCACCTGACCGGAACCAGCTGGGTGGAGATGCCAGTGTGGAAGAAGATTGGATCATGTGATGGATTTGTGGGTGTGGGGACAAGATCGTGAACTTTCAACTGGGTGGGAATCCTAGGCAACTTCCAGAATTGGGATTCCACAGGTGTGCTAAGATGTCTGACTTATTAAATTGGAACTTTAAGGATCATTTTGCCTTGGACTCTGATTTAATTCTGCATGATACTGGGAACGCCGACAGAAGGGAGATCACAGGCCCCCATATAATGTGTCAGTTATACAATTCAAGAACTCTTTAATTGAAATTTTGTCTGTTCTGACAGACACAATTTTAGATATCTGTCAGTTCCCATAGCTATAATTTTATTAAATTTTATTTTATTGGATTTTATTAAATAAATAAAACAACCTAGAACTGAAAAATTTTCTAATGGTGAGAGCAATCAATGAACTGAAGGTTTTCAAAAAGAGAATGGACAACCATTTGTCTGAAATGATATAGGGTCTCCTGCTTGACCAGGGCATTGGACTAGAAAATCCTGCAGCGTCACATTGTCATCACATGACGTATCCCAACTTTTTCCCCCTTTGCTAAACCGAGGGTGGGCGTAGCCAGTGCATGACGGATCCAGACTGTGGGCCATGAGTTTGACCCTCTTGGACTAGAAGATCTCCAAGGTCCCTTCCAACTCTATTATTCTATGTTCTATTTTATAACTATAATTATACGACCTGATTTCAGACAAAGAAGAAATTTTATAAATTCCCAATTCAGTTCTGAGGGCAGCAGCTGAAGTCCTTTAGGTTGCTATAGCAATGGTATAATGACCATATATAATTATGTCGCAGTCTGCTTACTGTGTTTCCCTGAAAATACGACCTACCCCCAAAATAAGGCCTAGCCTGTTTTTTTGGGGGGGCTAATATACACCCTACCCCCTAAAATACTGAAGCCCTAGTGCTCCCTGTGCATGTATATGTGACACCCGCCCCTTCCGCTATCCCGTGCATGTGCACACAGCTTTTTGGAGCCTGGGGAGGGGGAAAACAGGAGTTTCATTATCTACAATCTCTCTACATTATCCACTATATCTCTACAGAAACGCACAAAACAAGTATGAAGACCTCCTAGAATGCATATGGGTCAACAAAAAAAGAATGGCATTGCTATAGGCGCATACTACAGGTCACCCAACCAAGCAGAAGAAATAGATAAATTTTGTTCTAATCAATTAACAAATGTATGTAGGAAACATACCACAATAGTAATGGGGGACTCTAACTACTCTGATATCAACTAGAAAACAAACTCTGTAGCAAGTGGAAGATTGAATAGATTCCTAACCAACCTAGCTGACAACTTTGTCCTTTTTTTTTCATTTAAAAGAGCTGTGGTGTGGTGGCACAGTGGTTAGAATGTAGTATTGCAGGCTAATCCTGCTAATTGCTGACTTCAAGCTGTTCAGCAGTTCTAGACTCATTGGTTCAAGGTTGTCCCAGCTTTCTATCCTTCTGAGGCTGATAAAATAAGTACCCACATTTTTTTGGGGGGGGGGGGAATCTGCTGATTCTGTAAACCAGATAGAGAGGGATGTAAAGCATTGTAAAGCAGTATATAAGTCTAAGTTGTATTGCTATCCAAAAGGTAGAGGAGTAAACGAGTGGTAAAGCAATACTGGACCTAATTCTTATTAATAGAGTTGAAATGGGTCAAAATGCTATATAAGAACATCAGCAGCCAAGTACAATGCTCAGCTGGCCTCTACGACAGATTCCCAGTGATGGTTTGGGTGCAGCAAGGCTCTGCACTGTCACCACTTCTGTATATATTGGTCATTGACACCATCACACATGACCTGCAGCAGAACGCACTCTGGACTATGCTCTATGCTGATGATGTTATACTTGCTTCCACTACCAGAGACGAATTAATGCAGCAAGTTCAAACATGGAATGGTTGCCTCAACCATTTCAGACTCCACCTCAACATCAAGAAAATGGAGTATTTAGAGAATGTTACAACCCTTGGAATGCTTCAAATGAATGGAGAAAACCCAAGAAGGTGGACATTTTTTGGTATCTGGGATTCCATCTCCAAGGCAATGGTGACATCAAAAAGTGAGGTGTGAGCAAGGATGAATTCAGCCTGAATGCATCGACGAGAACTCACTGGTGTGTTAAGTGACAGAGGAATGCCAACCGATCTCAAATCTAAGATTTACAAGACAACCATCTGCCCTGTTGCACTATATGGCACAGAATGCTGGGCAGCAACAACAGAGATCAAAAGCTATTTCCATGTCATGGAAATTTGAATGCTCTATTGGATATTGGGCATCTCACTCCTTGATCAATCACAAATGACACCATTCAGTATTTTGGTGTGGCACCAATTATAAAGAAGATGAGAGAAGGCTGACTCTGCTGGTATGGACATGTCCAGAGAGAAGCACCTTCCATCATGGCCAAGACTTCCTACCAACTAGAAGTCAATGGCTGGCAACCTCACAGGCATCCAAAACAGACACCATCGACAAAGATATGCAAGCCACAAGCCTGCACCCTGGAGGCACAGCTGACTGTGCAAAGTGGCATTCAATGATCTGAAAAGCACCCTGCACTTGTGGGAATACAAGGAGAGAAGGAAGAAGAAGAAGAGGAGGAGGAGGTAGTAGTAGTAGTAGTAATAGTAGTAGTAGTAGTAGTAGTAGTAGTAGTAGTAGTAGTAGTGATAGAGGCAGTTGAGATTACCAGAACTTTGGGCAAGAGTTATCACATCATATTGGAACAACATAATGCAAATACAAGCAATGGAACCTAATCCAACCAGAGTCTTAAACTTTAAAAGAGCTGATTTTAACAACTCAGAGTGACCCTATAAAAGATTCCATGGATGAAAATCCTAAAGGGGAAAACAACTCAAGAAGCATGGGAAACTCTGAAAATATGATCATAAAAGCCCAGTCTGGTATAATACCACTGAAAAAAGAAAAACAAGAAATTGAAGAAGAAACCAGCCTAGTTGCACAAAGATCTCTCTGATAAACTGAGAAAGGACAAGTACAAAAACATGGAAAGAGGGATCTATAATTAAGGCAGAATATCCACAGATAGCCCAAATCTGCAAAGATGAAGTCAGGAAAGCAACCTATACATTTATATTCAATGTATAAATAACAAGACAAAAGTCAAGGAAACAGTCAGTTCACTAAAGAGAAAAGATGGCAAGGGAGTAACAGGCAGTAGAGACAAAGAACAGCTGCTTAACTCATTTTTTTGCACCAGTCTTCATGCAAAAAGAAACTATAGCCCAACCTACCAAAAACATAACTGTAAAATCTGTTTAATCTGTTGAAATCCTGATAACAGAGGTACTCACAATTTGAGATTAATGATTTTTTGAATAGTTCAACTGGCAGAAAGTTTTATTTGGGGGCTATATTGGTCTTCAAGCATTTTACGATGAATTTGATCATGCATAATCTAGGGTAAAAAACAATCCACACATTGGGTAACATGCTTGCAATTTTTAGAATAAATGGTTAATTAATGGTAGTGGCCACCATGAGTCTATAAGACATAAATGTTTTATCAACAGTAGGTAAGATTGGCATTTATTTTCATTTCATTTTATTTTATTCAGCATTGAAAATATCATTATATTTTATAATGTAAAAAATGTGAGCTTTCCATCAGTGCTGCATCTTCCCATTGTACAGAAGACCCTTTGATTGAATACAGAGTGTCTCCTTGCCATCACAAATGTGCAGCAGAAGCTACCAAACCAATGGGGATGCTGTCATGAGAAGATATGTCTGCTTTAGTCTTTGCTCCTTCTCCCCTGTGTATCGAAATCCCCAGCCATGACACCTAGAATGGCCATAGTGAAAAGCAGCTCTTGAATTCCAAGCAGAAGATATGGCTGTAACTATCATGCACCCACAACCGCTCAGCTCATTTTACCAGGTAGAAAAACAAACAAACACACAAACCTCTGGGACTTTGTAGGTGCCTACTAATGCTGACATCTGGATGGAGATCTCCCTATCAGCTGCATCAATAAGAGCCAGAAGGTTGTCCTTCATCCCACAGCTGTAGTTAGGAACATTGGCCCTTCCAGTAGACAGCGTGTCCATCAAGCCTTCTGCAGTGCCAAGTGTGGTCAAATGGTTGTCATGGATGTTGTATCCAAGTGTGAGATTGTTAGGAAGCTGGATATCCTTGTTGACCATTTGAATGGTGAAAATAAATGGTTTTATTCCATAGGAAGCATAAGCTAGACTAGTATAAAAAAATATCCCCGTTAATATCGGCATGATAAACAGCAATAATATAATACTCTTTATTATTCATCATCTTTGTCAATACATGATTATTGTGACTGAAGTCAATACTTATTTTTGGATATAAAAATATATATCCAAAATATATCCGTATTTTTGGAGTATAAGACGCACTTTTTTTTCTCAAAAAAGAGGCTGAAAATCTGGGTGCGTCTTATACATCGAATACAGCATTATTTGCCTCCCGAAGCCCCACCCCTTCACCAAAATGGCTGTGCATATCCTTATGGAGGCTTTCAGACAGCTCCCCCCAATCCCCATCCATAAGGCTATGCATGCAATTTTTTTGATGCAAAACGGCCTCTTTTTTGCCTCCCCCAAGCACTGTGCAAGCCTTCCCCCCAAGGCTATTCATTCTTTTTATTTGGAAAAAACTGGTCCGTTTTCGTAAAAACGGGCCATTTTGGGGAGGTTTGCAGAGTGCAAAACTTTTTTTTTTCCTTTCAGAAAACTTTTTAGCTAGAGTGATTGATGAGAATTACATTGGTCAAGTGCTGTCCCAGCAGAAACAAGTCTTAGGTGCTGCAGGTTGTCAGCAATTTCTTTCTCCAGCATATGGATAAATACACCTGGAAACATCTACCTACATATTTACCTACTCTCTCTCTCTCCCTACCTATCTACTGTAATTTTTTTCTCTCTCTCTATCCCTGTACCTACCTATTGTATTTCTCTCTCTATCCCTCTATCTACCTACTTACCTACCTACTCCCTACCTACTTTCTGTATTTCTCTCTCTCTCTCTCTCTCTCTCTCTCTCTCTCTCTCTCTCTCTCTCTCCCTCTATCTACCTACCTACCTACCCCCTCTCTCTCCCTACCTACCTACTGTATTTCTCTCTCTCTCTATCCCTCTATCTACCTACCTACTCTCTCCCTCTCCCTACCTACCTACTGTATTTCTCTTTCTCTCTCTCCCTCCCTCTATCTATCTACCTACCTACTCACTCTCTCTCCCTACCTACCTACTGTATTTCTCTCTCTCCCCCTCTCTATCCCTCTATCTACCTACCTACTTTTTTTTAAATTTGCCTCTTCAAAACCTTGGTGCGTCTTATACTCCGGTGCATCTTATACTCCAAAAATACAGTATCTAAAACCAGAGGCAAAGCATAGTCACCCATCAACATGTAATATATTTTACCTGACTGGGAGCTATACTACCAGGCAGCTAGTCTGATGTGGATCAAGGAATGGATAATGTTAAGAAATAGTAGGCTCTTGAATCTAGAGGGACACAACTTGCTATTGGGATGGCACGCTTTTTTATGGTATAAGGGAACTAAAGCACATGGTTATTTTAGAAGGCACCAAATAAGAGAGGCTTTGTTACTAAACTGGGAAAAGGTTAAGAGGCTACATTATTTAAAAATTCCAGTCTGGATATCTACTATTGAAGCCTTTTCATAACATACAAGAAGGAACAAACAGTTAGGTATGCTGAACTATTAAATACAGATGGTGAACTCAAATCTATACAAGACTTGAAACAGGAAGGTATTGAAGTTAATTGGTATTCATATGTGCAAATACATTCTAGGTATAATGAAGAGCTAAAAAAGGAGGGTTTTTAACGATAAAATGACTGAATTAGATAAAATCGTAACAGGTACCGATGAAAAGGTAATTTAAAAACTCTGTGGCTACTTACTAGAGATGAAACTCTATGAGGAACAAGTCAAAGAAACTATGTTAGCCTGGGGGGAAAACTTTGGGCACGGGATTGAACTAGAGAAATGGCAAAACCTGTGGACTCAGAACTATAAAATGACAATGTCAATTGCATATAAAGAGAACTTGTATAAGAAGTTTTATAGGTGGCATTTATCCCCATCGAGAATTGCAAGAATGTCCAAGAATAAATTCGGAAAATGTTGGAAATGTCATCAGATGCTGGGCACATTCTACCACATGTGGTGGACCTGTACTGAAGCAAAAAACTATTGGACTAAAATCCACATGTGGTTGGAGAAAATATACATAAACATATAGATTTAAAACCGGAACTCTTTATATTAGGAATAATACCAGAAACATACAACAAGGACTTGAAATATCTGATTGTGAATGTTTTAACAGCTGCTAGAATTGTATTTGTCAAAAATTGGAAAAATGAGAAAGTACCATCACAGGAGGAAACTATTCGGAAAATAAATGAATGTGCTGAAATGAGTAAGCTTACATTTGAAATTAGAGAACAAGAGGATGAGCAATATTATAAAGTATGGGACTTGTTTTACCAATGGCTAGATTAATAGTTTTTTGTTTTTTCTTTTCTTGCTATGATATAGAGTACTATTCACATGATATATAAAGTACAATAATGATTTTAATGTATAAGAATGGGATGATTTGAATACCTTGGTATAATTATATGTAGTGACAATTTTATATCAGAAAGACTTTTGTATATTAAACGGATCAATGATGATGTAAGGAACAATTGATATATACATGAATTGAAATATTTAACCACTATATGGATTAATAATTAATAATGGGATGATTGGTGACATTATGGTCAATTGAAAATATAACATGTAATATTGTGAATGTTGAGAAAATGGGACAAGAGATAGTGCTGCACCAAGGTTAAGAATCACAGATAGTCCATTAATTGTAGCAGTACCAATTTTCATCAGTCCAGTACCCAGTTTTCAAAATAATGTAATGATTATTATACCATTATAAAAGGAAGCAGATAATAAGGAAGTGAAATAAGTGATTGAGAAATGACATTCTAAAAACAAGACATCTTCTACTTCTACAAGGATCAGGCATTGAATATCATTGAGCAGTTATAAAAACATGGAAATGTGCTGATCAGGGGAAACTACAGCAATCACTACTTTAAACAAAAGTCAGCATTTCATTCATGAATTGAGGATGGGACAAGGAAGGAAAATAACATGGAATTCTTTTAGATACTTTGATGCCCAGTCTTTATATTTGTGTCCTTCCAGAAAATAACACAAAAGAGGGAACTTGTGTATATCAGAATAATTCAAGAAATTAGACAGTTCCTGCAATTTAGGAATAAGTGGAATATGAAGAATAGAACGAGGGTGTTAGAACTGCAGATGGAAGGAATACAATTCCATCACACTGAATGACTTACATACGAACCCTTGTGAAAGGAATCTTGTTGAAATGGAAGATGTTATCTTCTATTATTGATTTACTGAGGATTATACTAATGAGATAATCTCCTCGCCTGTAGAAGCTCCATGGTCTTTTATCATCCCGGTCCTCCAAACTTCGTGGGCACTTCATTCTAAGCTTTCCAGAGAGTGGCTGGGAAAACAGCATTATCAAAAGCAGAAGCAGGGTGCCCATAATTCTAAGGGCTGAATCAATCTCTTCCCGTTTCTAAAGAAGAGTTAGAGGAATTCAAAGCACTCCTTTAAAATGGAATATCCCGTGGCTTTCCTTATTCAAACAGAGAGAAGCCAAGCTTCATCTGAAAAGGAGAGAAAGTACATTCAAAAGCACAGCCTTTGCATATCTTAAAGCTTGTGCAAACCATTCAGCATGAATAGAGGTTTTTATCTTGTTCTTCCATGTTGTCTCTGTCTGATGTTTACATCAAAGGCAGCTACTGGAGAAGTAGCAGAAGAGACCTCAAAGAGCAGAATGGCGATAATTACTGTGAGTGGTAATTTGTCCTCTGGGGCTTCTGAACTTCTTCCATGTACAAAGAGGCCTCTGGAGAAAAGCATATATGTGAAATGTTGCAGATACAGCCCGGAGGAGATTCTTCTACCATGGTTGTCATCCTTCCTGTCAGGACATGTCCAGAAAGTGATGCTGGAGGAAGAAACTTTAACTCTCTGGGAACTGACTTCTGCTGTCCTCCATTGTGGTATGTTGTGCCGAGATTGCTGGGGAAGATCACCTGGAGCTATGGAGTTTGGTGCTAGTCTAGGTTGTTGACATGACAGGACCGGTACGAGCCGCGAGCTGAAGAAAACCGACGCCTTCGGCCGAGCCGGGATTTTAAGTTCTCCAACGCGGCTGGGCGTCCTTGCTGGCGGGCGCGGCGGCCGCGGCGGCCGCGGCGGCCGCATGGCCATGGTGGAGGAGGGGGCGACGAAGAGTGCTTTATGGTGGTTTCGGCGGTCCCAGCGGTGGCTGAGCACCTCAGGCGATAAGCGTAGCAGCTCCAGGGTGGCATTGGGAGCGGAAACAAGTAAGGACGTGGCGTGGCGGCCTCAACAACGGAGGGGTTTTTCGGCCCCCCCCTTATCTTCATCTCCACAAGCTTGGAAGCCTGGAGAACATCTCGGTGGACAGAGTGGCGGACAGCTCAGAGAACTGGGGGTTTTTATGGTGACTTTGGCTGGGCTGAGGACTTATCATCAGTGGTTGGAGTTGGGAAATACGAACGGGGGCTTTGTCCGGCTGAGGCAAAGCGGGCGGCTGACTGGATACGCCGTGGCTGGAGCCTTCTCCGGATGCCCCTCCCCTCCATATCTAACTCGGCTTTACAGCGACACCATTGTTTTAACAACATTACTCCCCTCATCAATGCTGTCCCCCTCTATCAATACTGCTGCTGGCATTGTTACCATCTCTTCCAGCAATATAGTCCCCCGTCCCAGCACTGTCTCTTTTACCAACGCTGCCTTGGTTACCAACACTGCTCACTTTATCAACGCTGCCTATTTTATCAACATTGGTTCCCTGCCGCTTGGGACTTCGCCTATCAGATTTTCCTCACCTATAGACCTAGGGCCTGTGATCCTGTCTGTCTTAGCCCTGACTATTACCATCATCACCACTGGTCTTATTCCCAGAAGGACATTTTGGTCTGGGCAACAGATGGACAGTTGATAGCAATGAACCGAACTCGCACCTAAAAACTTTTAAGTAATTGCGCAACCATTTTAATTTCTATTCTTTCTTTTCTATCTTCTTTTCTCCTCTCTTAGTATGGGCTATGTATGAGGTATGTATGAGATGAATGAATGTCCCACTTTTTATGATTATATTGCTGTATATTTTTGTGTTTTTAACGATTACGTGGGGACTGTTTGGGGGAGTGTATGAGTATGTGTGATTCGGAGGACCTGCCGGGAGTTGCGGGGGCTGGAGGGGTGGTTGGGGGGACCAGAGACACGGGAGAGGGTCGGGGTATTGCGGTCGTAACAGGGAGGGGCAGATACGGCGGGGACTTCAGGGCAGGCCATTACCGGGGAAGGAGGGTTCGCTACATTACAGAGATCCCTCCTTCCGGCCCTGGGAGTCCCACTCCAAGACCAGATGGCGGGAGTAGTCAGGACCCTGGTCTCAGGCTGTTGTCGCTAAATGCCAGGTCTGTTGTTCACAAAGCTCCTCTCGTCCGGGACTTAATTATAGACGAGAGGGCAGACCTGGCATGTATTACTGAAACCTGGCTGGGCCCAGAGGGAGGAGTCCCCCTTGTAGAGCTGTGCCCAGAGGGATTTCAGGTGCTGCATCAGCCGAGAGCCCAGGGAAGGGGTGGGGGTGTGGCCGCTGTTATCCGGGAGTCGTTAGTTCCTCGCAGGGTCCCTGCTCCGGAGATTGTCGGGTGTGAGTCTTTGCTGCTAAAGTTGGACCTCAAGGGTCAAGTGGGTTTGCTGCTAACGTACCTACCTCCCAACAGCGTTGCAGCAGCCCTCCCCTCGCTCCTCGAGTCGGTAGCCGAGCTGGCGATTGAGTTCCCTAGGCTGATGGTCCTGGGGGACTTCAATTTGCCATCGCTCGGTGAAAACTCTGATGGGACGAGGGAGTTCATGGCTTCCATGACAGCCATGGGCTTGACCCAAGTAATTCGAGGCCCAACCCATACAGCGGGACACACGCTTGACCTTGTATTTCTCTCGGAGCAGTGGATTTATGATCTTGGTCTGAGGGGGAGTGACATCATACCCCTGTCGTGGTCAGACCATTGCCTGCTGAGGCTCGACTTCCGGAGGCCAAACCCCCACTGTAGGGAGGAGGAACCGACCAGGTGGTTCCGCCCCAGGCGTCTTATGGAACCAGCAAGGTTCCAGACAGAGCTTGGGGTCATTCCTGACACTTTCGCCCACAGTCCGGTGGAGACTCTGGCTGCTGCGTGGCACTCGGCAGCGTCAGAGGCCCTCGACCGGATTGCGCCACTGCGGCTCCTCCGAGGCGGCGGATCCCGGAGGCCTCCTTGGTTCACCGAGGAGCTCCGGGAAATGAAGCGCCGGAGGAGATGCCTAGAGCACCGTTGGAGGTCCGATAAGTCCGAATCGAACCGAGCAATGGTAACCACCTGCACCAGGGAATATACTAGGGCTCTTAGGGCAGCTAAAAGATCTCACATAGCCTCCCTGGTTGCATCCGCTGAGTCTCGTCCAGCCGCCCTGTTCAGGATAACCCGCTCCCTATTAAACAAAAGGGAGACGGGGGAACCCCTGCAGGGCAGAGCGGAAGAATATGCCCAATTCTTAGCGGACAAAATTGCTCGGTTTCGGTCGGACTTGGACTCCACACCCGCAGTTCCAGCCGAGACACAGGGGGACCAAGTAGAACAGCTCTGGGTTGAGTTTCAGGACGTTATCCCCGGGGATGTGGACAAGGCCATAAGAGCTGTAAGTTCCTCCACCTGTGCTCTGGATCCGTGTCCCTCATGGCTGGTTGCTAACTGCAGTGAGGTGACACGAGGCTGGATCCAGGCGGTTGTAACCGCCTCCCTTCGGGAGGGGAACTTCCCCGCCTCATTGAAAGAGGCGGTGGTGAGACCCCTCCTGAAGAAACCATCCTTGGATCCAGCTGTTCTTAACAGCTATCGCCCGGTCTCCAACCTCCCCTTTTTGGGGAAGGTTGTTGAGAAGGTGGTGGCCTTTCAGCTCCAACGGTCCTTGGAGGAAGCAAACTACCTAGACCCCTTCCAGTCTGGCTTCAGACCCGGTTACAGCACAGAAACCGCGTTGGTCGCATTGATGGATGATCTTTGGAGAGCCAGAGATGAAGGACATTCCTCCATCCTGGTCCTCCTTGACCTCTCAGCGGCTTTCGATACCATCGACCATGGTATCCTTCTGCGACGACTGCGGGAGGTGGGAGTGGGAGGCACCGTGTTACGGTGGTTCTCCTCCTACCTCTCGGACAGATCGCAGTCGGTGTTAGTGGGAGGGCAGAGATCGTCCCCAAGGCCCCTAAACTATGGGGTGCCGCAGGGTTCGGTCTTATCCCCCCTGCTATTCAACATCTACATGAAACCGCTGGGAGAGATCATCCGCAGGCACGGGATTAGATACCATCAATATGCGGACGATACTCAATTGTATCTGTCCGCCCCGTGCCAAATCAATGAAGCGGTTGACGTGATGGGCCGGGGTCTTGAGGCCGTTATGGACTGGATGAGGATTAACAAGCTTGTGCTCAACCCAGAAAAGACCGAGTGGCTGTTGTGTTTCCCTCCCAAAGATTTGGCCAACATTCCAACACTCAGGCTGGGGGGTCAAATTTTACACCCCTCAGAGAGGGTTCGCAATCTGGGAGTCCTCCTGGATCCACAGCTGTCATTCGACCACCATTTAGCGGCTGTGACCAGGGGGGCATTCGCCCAGGTACGCCTGGTGCGCCAGTTGCGACCCTACCTGAACCGGGAGGCACTCACAACAGTCACTCGGGCCCTTGTGATCTCTAGGCTGGAATACTGCAATGTGCTCTACATGGGGCTGCCCTTGAGGAGCATCCGGCGACTTCAGTTAGTGCAGAATGCGGCCGCGCGAGTGATCGCGGGTGCACCTCGGTTCACCCGCATAACACCTATCCTCCGCGAGCTGCGCTGGCTACCTGTCGATCTCCGGATGCGCTTCAAGGTGCTTTTACTCACCCATAAAGCCCTACATGGCAGTGGATCTGGATACTTGAGAGACCGCCTTCTGCCGATTACCTCCCTACGACCTATAAGATCGCATAGACTGGGCCTCCTCCGCATTCCATCGGCCAGCCAGTGTCGGCTGGCAACTACAAGGAGGAGGGCCTTTTCAGCAGTCGCCCCGACCCTTTGGAACGAGCTCCCCGTTGAGATTCGTACCCTCTCCACCGTCCAAGCCTTCCGCACAGCCTTGAAGAACTGGCTCGCCCGTCAGGCCTGGGGATAAGGACCGTTACCCCGCCCGAATATTGAATGTATGGTGTTGATTTTATTATATGTTGTCGTCTTAATGTCGTATTCCCCCTCCCTTGGTTTACTGTGAGCCGCCCTGAGTCCCCTCAGGGAAAAGGGCGGCCTACAAATTTCAATAAAACCTATAAAACCTATAAACCTATTTAACTCTAGGGCTCCCTGTCTTCTAATACTATCTCTACCATTGAATCCTGCCTAATGTTAAGAGTTGGTATTTCACTCCATATGGAGATAGATAGATAGATAGATAGATAGATAGATAGATAGATAGATGGATGGATGGATGGATGGATGGATGGATGGATGGATGGATGGATGGATGGATGGATGGATAGATGGATAGAAGGATAGATGGGTAGTTTCCCATCTTTTCTAAAAATATAAATGTTTGAATATGAGCTTACTAAGAAGCAGGAAATTCAATCTGTAGACTATATTGTTAAGTAAATAGGGAGAAATGTACAAAAAGGATATATGTTTTTTCTTTACATTAGGTGTGTACGTGTGTAACAAATGTGAATCTCTTCATTCTGCAGATGAGATACATGCAGTTCTTATCAGAACACATTCTGATACTGTAGGACAGAAAAGGCACACAGGGATGAATGGTGTCCTGAAAGACAATTTCTTTCATTCCTTTTTCAATATTCTTCCACTTTCCAACAACAAGCATCCGCACAGAGAACCCAGTGGAATGGTGCTTGCATTGAATTTTTGTCTCAAAAGATAAGGTGCTTGCTGACAAATGAGGGGCCTTAATAGAAAGGGCCACGGAGTTCAAGTGACCGTAAAGACTTCTCTGCCCTCTGAAACAACTTGTCCCCCAATGTGAGGCTGGCACCAACTCTCCCATCCTTTTGTAAGGACCTAAAGTTCTGGTTCTGCCAGTTTGCTCGGGACCCCATTGGGGGCACAGCCAAGTGGAGGTGCTGACTGAGGAACAATAGATCCCCCATTGACCCTGCCTGTTCCCATCTCCCCATCTTTAATTGGATTTTAATAGATGGATTTAGCTTATTTATGTTTTACGATGATTGTAAGTCACCCAGAGTCACTTTGTCGTAATAAATTTTAGAAATAAAAATAAATAAAAAGTCACATGGACTTCCTGTATATGATCCTAGGAGAAGAGAATAACATAGCAGCTGCATTAGCACAACGTGGTTAGTTTTGATCTTGGTTAGATTTTTTTTGTGATTTGTTATGTGTGGAAATGTAGAGTATTTGATCACCTTAGTATTTAATATATGATGAAAACTTCAGAAAAGTAAGCCAAGATAAGAGGTTTGCTTGAAATTTGTACAGGGACAGAAATTACAAGGGGAGCCAGAACTTATCCAGGGCAATCTTCCCTAATGTAAAATAGCAATAGCACGTAGACTTAGATACCACTTTATAGTGATTTTACAGCCCTCTCGAAGCAGTTTAGAGTCAGCCTAATGCCCCCAACAATCTGGGTCCTCATTTTACTCACCTTGGAAGGATGGAAGGCTCAGTCAACCTTGAGCCGATGAGATTTGAACTGCCAAACTGCAGCTAGCAGTCAGCTGAAGTAGCCTGCAATGCTGCACTCTAACCACTGCACCACCTCGGCTCTTAAAATGTCCTTAGTGACAGTTCTGAAAAGGCCTTGTCAACACATACAATCAAATGATGTGGGTTTGGGGTCAGTGTTGTTATAACATAGGGATGCTTCATTGCAGACAAGAAGTATATTACTCAGAGAAAGGCAGAAGATAAAGAAGGGAGAGCTACTTATTGTTAATTTTTCATCATCGTATGCATTCAAAGCACTCTATAAAGGAAACTAGCACGTCAAATTCTATTCTAACAGGAATATTTTGTGCAATATTTTTCAGCTTTCATCATAAAACAAAACCACCATTCTCCTAAATATATAACTTTGTTATCGCCCACACTTTGTATCTATCTGCTAGATTTTGGTAAATTGCAAAAGGACTGCTTGATTGCATGTAAGGATGATATTTCACAAGGCAATGGGAAAATATAGTTACTTACAATTACTTTTTATAGAGCTCTGCCACCAATTGCATTCTACAATGGAAACAAAAAGTATCAACTATATTTTCACATGACAACATATCCAACCATGCCATCTCAGCCATCTCATATATGGAAAAAAATGAACTTCCTTCTTGTGATAGGAAAGGATCAGTCCTTTGGCAGACATGTCTCTGGGTTAAATCTCTTCTGGGAACATGCACTACATTTCTTCATTCCATATGTGAACCTAGATTCAAACTACCGTACTTTTCAGAGTATATAGACACTTTTTCCCCCTAAAAGAGGGTGGAAATGTCAGTGCATCTTATGCACCAAATACTGCCCTTTTTGCCTCCTGAAGCCCTGCCCGCGCGTCCCATTTTCACCAAAAACAGACCTGTTTTTCACAAAAACAGGGTGTGCAGAAGGTTTGGGAGGCCTGCAGAGTGCTCCTGGGAGCTGGGGAGTGCAGAAATGGGATGTGTGGGGGGTTTGGGAGACCAAAAACAGGTCCATTTTTCCTCAAAAATTGAATGTGCAGAGGGTTTGGGAGGCCTGCAGAATACTCCTGGGGGCCGGGGAGTGCAAAAACTTTTTTTTCTTGTTTTCCTTTTTGAAAACTTGGTGCATTTTATATTCCAGTGTGTCTTATAATCCAAAAAATACAGTAGTTTCGTAAAAGCCGTAACAACTGCACTGGTACAAACAGTTGTAAACACATAGACACGCAACTATACTGAACATTGTCTTATTTTCTCAGGAAACTTAGAAAGACTTCCAGTTGACATCATGGTGAGAACAGCTGAAAAATAGTGTACTCCATTGAGCCGTGCGAAATCCAGCTGGTAACTGCTGTCGGGAGACCCTACGGGGTCATAGCTGCCTTGTAGGGGAAGTGAAGGAAGGAGAGGCACTTCACCGATCATGAGAAACTAGCAATTTCCTTATTAGGTCTGAAGCAAGTTTTCCCAAACAGCAGCAGGGATGATGGCCATTCTTGGCAATCACAAAGCTGGGACAAACAGGGAGCATAAGATTTGTGCTGGAGAGGTTTGTGGGCAGAGCATTAAAACTGGGTGAGATAATTACCAACTTTTACTCTAAAGACCTGATACGAGTACAAGAATTTTAAAATAACTCCTAAGCCTAAGAAAGTGGTGACTAAATACACAGGGGGGGAGGAAACTTGCGGGGGGGGGAGGGTAAAATAATGGGAACAGAAGGAAAGATGGCATGGGGTGCTCTTAATTTTGGTTCTCAAACCAACTACACTAACACAGACCTCCAGAAATGATAGCATGGGCTTTTTATTGGAAAATTCTATAGACTTGGAAATGACTAATAGTCTAATAGTTCAAAGAACTCCAATTGCCAATAACATATGATAAAATTAAAATAATGGAACTTTGAAAGAACCAAAAATATTTCTGTAATATCAGCAACATTCCCATTGCATAAGTGTCAGGTTTTATATATTTGGGGTGTGGTATTTTAGGCATCATGTACACTAAGAGCACAGGATAGATATGCTAATTTGACAGCTCAAGAGAACTCAGCTGCCAACTTGCAATTATACTGGATAAGGATGTGGGATGCTGTCTTCCAATTCCCCTTTAATTATTTCAGTCAAAGTCATTGCCTCAGTTCATGTATGGGGACAGCTTGGAATGATTTCTATGCTTGTCCTGTTGTCCTGTTGGAATGTGTTGAGAGTGGAAATCATCTATCTCACATGTCAACATTTCTTCTGGTTGTAAGCTGCTCCTTTGTATTCAGGTCAGGCCTCAGAATGATAATGTAGCACTTGGGTATAAAGATGCAGCCCAGCTATCCAGCACTAGAGGCCAAGATGGAGAACACCTGAACAGCCACCATGTATTTGCCTTTGGTGCTTAGATAGGTGGGCAGGAAGGATACCCAGACACTGCAGAAGACCAGCATGCTGAAGGTGATCAGCTTGGCTTCATTGAAGGCCCCGGGGAGATTTCTGGCCAGGAAAGCCACTGTGAAGCAGATGGCAGCCAGGAAACCCATGTAGCTGAGCGTGATGTAGAACATGACAACAGATCCTTCATTGCATTGCAGGATGATCTCTCCAGGCTGAGAGTGGAATTCAGAGTCACGGAATGGAGGAGAAACTCCCAGCCAAATGGAGCAGATGACAATTTGGACAGAAGAACAAGAAAGGATGATGGAGTTGGCCAAGCTCTTCCCCAGCCATTTCTTCACTTGGTTTCATGGTTTTGTGGCCAGGAAAGCCAGAACAACTGTGATTGTTTTGGCCAAGAGAGAAGAAATGGCAACTGAAAAGATGATGCTGAAAACTGTTTGCCGGAAAAGGCAGGTAGCTTTCCTTGGTTGACCAATGAAAAGAAAAGAAGGCAAGAAGCAAAGTAGGAGGGAGACCAGGAGGATGTAGGAGAGGTCCCAGTTGTTGGCTTTGACAATGGGCATTTCTAGGTATTTAATAAATATGATTAAAATAAGACCTGTGGCTAGGAACAAGAATATGGCAAAAGAGACCAGTGTGATTCCCAGATGTTCTTCATAAGAAAGGAAGATTGTGCTTTTGGGGACACATTGGACTCGGTCTTCATTTGAGTATTGATAATCTGGACACTTGGTACATTTTTCTGTATCTGAATAAACCAAAAAGCAATATTTCTTTAATATTCCATCCTTTTACATTTCAATAAACACTTTCTTGGGACAACTGTTACCAGAATCATTTCCCAAGAAGTGTTGCTTAAAATAGCCACAGAAAGAAGATAAGAAGAAAATCATTTTCATATATATGAAAGGGCAAAAAATTTCCCAATAAATCACAATATGGTCCACGATGCAATCAAGTTTGACACCTTCGCTACATAGGAGCCTACCTATTAGAGGTAAATAAAGAATCATTTAATCTTTCTAGGCAAATTTCCTGGGACCTGTCACATGGCACTTCTTAATATACTGGAGTCCAGATGCCTATCTTTTGAAATGTAGTTGGCAGATAGAGAAAGCTAGTTCTGCGAATAATCTGGAATGACTACTAAGAACAGTGGTAATATGGGTGTAATGAGATACACCCATAATGGTCTATACCACCTCATTGTGATAATACCTTCTTTACTCCAGCCCCAGGACTAAATCTAGGCATTCCATTTTTTAAATATTAGATTCAACAAGTTATTTATATTATGCCATTGGATGCCTTTTCAGAAGAATGAAAGTTGACAGGGAACACTGAAACCATGGTTCCAACTTGGCTTATATAAAGAAGATTACCCAACTGATGGCAACCCAGCCAATGTTTCAATAGGGGAGCTCAGCATATAGAT
Source organism: Thamnophis sirtalis (assembly GCF_051295495.1). Taxonomy (NCBI): domain Eukaryota; kingdom Metazoa; phylum Chordata; class Lepidosauria; order Squamata; family Natricidae; genus Thamnophis; species Thamnophis sirtalis. Next base: position 1,969,117 of record NW_028261383.1, read on the forward strand.
ATAATGTCAATATTACTCTTGCTTTTTTTCAGATGCAGAAAAATGCAGCAAGTGTCCAGAAGATCAACATCCAAACAACAACCGAGATCACTGTATCCCCAAAACAAAGACTTTCCTATCCTATCAAGAAAACTTAGGAATCATCTTGACTTCCATTGCCTTCTTCTTCGCTTTAATCACATGCTTTGTTTTGGGAATATTCATTAAATTCTAAGAAACTCTCATAGTCAAAGCCAATAATCGGGACCTTTCTTATATCCTTCTTGTTTGTCTCCTATTTTCCTTCTTCACCCCCTTCTTATTCATTGGTCAGTCAAGGAGAGCCACATGCCTTCTTCGACAAACAACTTTCAGCATCATCTTCTCAGCTGCCATTTCTTCTGTCTTCGCCAAAACCATCACAGTGGTGCTGGCTTTCTTGGCCACAAAACCAGGGAATCAAGTGCAGAGATGTCTGGGAAAAACTTTGGCCAACTATATCATCCTTTTCTGCTCTGGTATTCAAGTTGTCTTCTGCAGCATCTGGTTGGGTGCTTTTCCCCCTATCCCTGAGTCTGACATGCATTCACAATCCAAAGAAATCATTCTGCAGTGCAATGAAGGCTCTGTCGCCATGTTTTATGGTGCACTTGGTTACATGGGCTTGTTGGCTGCCATCTGCTTCACAGTGGCTTTCCTGGCCAGGAATCTGCCTGGGGCCTTCAATGAAGCCAAGCTGATCACTTTCAGCATGTTGGTCTTCTGCAGTTTTTGGGCGTGCTTTCTGCCCACTTATCTGAGCACCAAAGGGAAGTACATGGTGGCCGTGCAGGTCTTCTCCATCTTGACCTCTAGTGCTGGACTTCTGGGCTGCATCTTCATGCCCAAGTGTTTCATTATTTTCCTAAGACCTGGTCTCAATACAAAAGAATATGTGATGTCAAAATAAAATAGAAATGTGAGATTTGGGCAGGATGTTCCAAAAATCAGTTAATAATTCTGACAAGCAACTTTTGACATTTTAATTTCCCACTCCTAAAACCCACTCCAGAAAGTCAAGGTTATTTCAAGTAATGATAGAAAAGGATTACAGGTAATCCTTCACTTACAACAATTTGTTTAGTGATTGGTCAAAGTTGCAACAGCACTGAAAAAAATGACTTATGACCATCCCCATCATTACATGATCAGATACTTGTCAACTGACTCATAGTTATTACAGTTGTGGTGTCCAGTGTCCATGTAATTACCTTCTGTGACCTTCTGACATGCCAAGCCAAGATTCACTTAACAACCAGGTTACTAACTTAACAACTGCAATGATTCAGTTACAGTTGAAGCAAGAAAGGTCATGATATGGGGCAAAGCACAGTTAACAAATGCTTTACTGACCAACAGAAATTTGAGGCTCAACTGTGGTCATAAGTCGAGGTCTACCTGCATCACTTCTAATAAATATTATTTCCCTTTTTCTATTTGCATTCAGTTGTATAGAAAAGTACATGAATGAGGATGAGTGGCTTTTATGACATCAGAGTCAGGTTATAAGGCATGGGTGGATTCAGTCCCACCTAGAGTTTTGCCTGTAGACTCACCAGACAGTGAATCAAGCATTGATACCCTTTAAGGTTCTTCTTCTGATTCCTCTCTGGTCAACATGGGTATCAAGAAGAAGGCAAGAACTCTCTAGTCTGAGAGTCCCGTCAAAGGGACTAAGTGACAAATTTCTGGTCCAGGGTACTTTCTACTCACAACTGAATTGTGATCTCACTATAGCAACATGGTGATGGCCTTCCAACTCTGGAGTGTGACATCTGCTCTGAGATAAAGAAGAAGTTTAATGTGCATCTGCCTTGATATGTTTGGCCTGAGATTTCATGAGAGAAACTCATAGTTGCCAAGGAGGCCACAAACTCCTGGTCTTTATCAGATCTCCTTATGAAGTTCCCCTGTAGAAACAGCTCCAGAAGCCTGAGAAAGTATACCGTTGGGTAGCCAGACAGTTATTATGCCAGTAGATTACTCAGTTTGTCTCTACATTCCAGACTGACATGTTGACACCCTGGAGCGCATAATGGTATGTCAAATGACCTTGAAAGATAATGCAAAGAGATGCTGGGAATGGTCAAATAAGAGGCAGCATGGGACACAGCTGCATGTTTCTTGGAGCAAGATGTTCCTAATGGACTGTTCCTTGGTTCTCAAACTGTAAAGATGATGGGAAGAGAATTGTACTTTCAGACTTGCAAGACACTTTTAATGTACCTGTCATGCCTGCAAGCCATTTTTTTCTTTTGGACTTCAGGTCTGCCACACTTTCTACTGTCTACTTTCTGTTGTGGGAAAATGGGAGGGGGGATTATATGGAGTTGGGTGATGTGTAGCCATAATAACATTCTTCTTAGAAACTCAAGGTCATCTTTTTCTCTGTATTTGCCGGAACTGGATGGGAGGAATCTGTCTTCGTGGCAGTGGAAGATTGGACCATGTGATGGACTTGTGGGTATTGGGGCAGGATCTTGAACTTTCAGCTGAGTGGGAAAAACCTGGAAGCTTTCAGATTTGGGTTTTCCCAGATGTGCCAACATGGTTCTTTTGATAAATTGGAACTTTGAGGAATCTTTTGCCTTGGATTCTGATTTAATTTTGGATGCTATTTGGAACCCTGACATTAACCAGAATCTGAACGCTTACTCCCTAGCACCATTAATTAAAATATATAAAGCTAAGATTACCCCTATGCACTTGTATGGAGCAGATGTTTGGGGTGTATACTCAACCACAGCCCACAACAAACACAGTCCCAGCATTTGAGATGTATTTTGAGTGTAGATCCAAGAACATCTGCTGCAGCAGTTAGAGCTGAATTGGGAATTCATACAATTCATACACTATGCAAAAATTAGAGCATATAACTACTGATGCAAAGTCAATGAAATGAAGTCTGATAGACTCCCCAAGTTTTATCTATTAGAGCAAATAAAATTACAATCACAAATCTCCTGGCTCACCAAAATAACAAATTTTGTAAGAATCTGTGGCCTTCCTGTCTCTTGCGTAAGAGGAGAACAATTAAAAAAAAAGAGCTGCGCAACGAATTAAGGATATAGAAGCACAAAATGATGTAGCTATCCTTAGTAAGGTGGGTAACCTGAGATGGCTGACATACCAACATACTTTTCAAGTATACAGCTATTTGAGGTTACAACTGCCAAAACATCTTAGTGGGATATTTATGCGAGCGAGATTCGAACAACTTGACACATGGTCAGATTCCATTCTATACCCTACAATGAGCATCTCTGCATTTGCGGAGCAGCAGAAGTAGAAGACCTGGATCACATCCTATTTGACTCTTGCTTGTATAAGGGGGTGAGAGACAGGTACCTTGGTCCATATACCAAACGAATGAACCATTGGGATACCCATATCAAAACAACTTACCTTATGTGTGCCCAGAACCTGAAAATAACATTTAACACAGCACAGGACTTAAAACAAAATGGTTCGGTTGACATCTGCATACGTGGGACTGATTAGGGTAGATTGTAAGGGTGACACCAAAATATAATTTTATGTCATTTTATTCTATTTTTACATATTTATGTATTAAATTATATTGTATCCTATCCTATAACTATTTTATTTTACCATACCCTTATTTTAAATTGTTTGTATGGGATTTTATGGGGGATATGTGTTTGAACCTTGTGCTTTGATAAGGCCTGTGTCTAATCAATAAAGCCAATAATAATAACAATGTAGCTTTACAATAAAGTATAATTGGTTTATTTGGCTGTGCTTTACATTTGGTCTATCTGGTAATGCTGAGCAGGGAGTCTAATGATAAGGACTCTCATGAACAAAGGCTACCACTATCCTGCTTTAAGACAAGGTAACATTATTGCTTTGGCCAACCTGATTTAAGTCACTTGTGCCAGAATTGTTGCATAGTCCATCATCAATTGTTGGTAGTCTTTGTGTAAGCAGATAGGCATTAAGCACTGGCACATTGAGGCCAAGATATTTAGCAATTAACCCTGGACCACAGAATGGAAGTCAGGATCACCACTAGATTATAGAAGCAACTTGCCTTGTTCCTGCCCATCCAATACTTCCCACTTTGTCTCCCTTGGTCCAACACTAAAGGGCTGTAACTACCCCTGTCTACTCCTGCCTGGGTTGATAGCAATAGCAATAGCACTTAGAATTATATACCACTTTATAGTGCTTTACAGCCCCGTCTAAGCGGTTTACAGAGCCAGCCTATTACCCCCAACAATCTGGGTCCTCATTTTACCCACCTGGGAAGGATGGAAGGCTGAGTCAACCTTGAGCCAGTGAGATTTGAACTGCTGAACTGCAGCTAGCAATCAGCTGAAGTCCCCTGCATTACTGCATTCTAACCACTGAGCCACTTCGGCTCATCACTCAGAGTGATGAACCCACTTTGCTTTTCAGCTGGCACTGAGCTTTCAAATCCTCAACCAATCCAATTATCAAGACTCACTATTGAAACACTGCTCAGTTGAGCCTCTGGCATCCAACTTTCCATAACCTCACATACATCAATGTTCATACTTTTCTGTTGTGGCCCAGCAGGAGCCATTGGAGCTGCCAATGGACTCCGATAGCGAGGAACCCTATGAGTCGGCTATGGAGGATGTGGAGGACCCTGGGCAGGGTTCAGACTCTGAGCAGGGACCAGGGAGACTTGTTGGCCACCAGGAGGCGCCTGAGGCATGAAGCAGTGGGGAAGATCAAAGGGAGTTTGTCCCTGATGCCCGGCAACGAAGGGCGTAGAAACGGAGGCAGCAGTTATGGAGACAGACTCATAAGAGATAATCAAGCCCAGGTGGTTGTGGCTTGGCTCCTCCCAAGAGAGTATATAAGAAGAGACTTTGGGAGGAGCCCTTTTGCAGGACACAATCATTCATAACAAGCTGGGGAAGCTCTTGTTTGTATTGTATCTCTTGTCTGTGGGAGTCTGGGTTGCTCCCAACGTCTTGCCAGTGAGTCGTGTTGGGCTTTCAGCCAACAGGATTGTAATTGCTGTAAATAAAGAGTGGCAAACTACTAAGCTTGTGTCGGCATTAATCACCATACAGAGGGGAGTCAGCACACTTCTCCTATGTGATAGTAGTAGAGCCTCAACCCACCAGCCACTATTGCACTAATATTGGCTGGACCACCCTGCCCATGCACCCCTGCGTTATACTCATCTATATTCAATTTTCTGATTGGCATGGCAGAATGGATTGTTGCACCTCTGCTGTTTTTCTCCCCAGCATTAATGTGGGTGATTCCTCTGCAAACTGCACACATGCTCAGTGAACTGGTTATTAAACCAGTAGGATCCCACCCCTGACAAAAATGTCCTACTCACTCCACCAAAACCAATTTCCCCTTTGCTTTCTGGACACTTCTGGTCTTTGCTCACCAGCTCAGAGCAGGGTCAGCAGCAGGTGAGAATTGGAATAGTATGAGCCACACACGTTCAAAACTCTCCCTAGGCAAAATAGACTTTTAAATATAGACACCTGTCTTATACACTCTCTTTAAGTGATAGCAGGAAGGGGCATGGGATCAGTCTCATAACGCTTAACCTATAGAGCTGCTGCCCCAGCTGCTGAGCCTGGTCACAGCTGGATGATTGAGAACCCACATACCACTTTATGTGGAATCAAATACAGGAATCAGAAACCAATAATCAAGAATCACTGTAGTAGTTATTTATTTAAAAATGTGCACTGGAGGTATTACCATCAGAGAATAATGGGAGAGATTCCTACAGATAAAAGGACGCATTCATTTTTATATATTTTGGAAAAGAGGAGAAAACAGTGTGGTTATAAATATGCATAGGTAATAGATGATGTAAGCATAGATATTTATAATTAGCAAACCTCAAATTACTTCAGTACCCTTCTACTATAACTATCTGCTATAGGAAACATATCACCTTGGTAGAAAGACATGTGTGAGTTACGTTGCCATAGAAATTCTAAAAAACTTCTTGAATAATAGATACTTCAAGGTTCCCTTTTTTATGTGCCAAATAGCATGTATTACTTTTATGTTTCTAATTTGATAACACACTCCCCTTTGTCTAAGAATGTTTTTTTTTCCTCTCAGAAGAAACATTGAAATATCAAAGGTTCCTTGTAAGAATTATTAACTGAGATTTTGGAACATGCTTACCCAAAACTGACATTTATATTTTATTTTGACATCACATGTTCTTTTGTATTCAGATCTGGTCTTAGGAAAATAATGAAGCACTTGGGGATGAAGATGCAGCCCAGAAGTCCTGCATTGGAGGCCAAGATGGAGAAGACCTGCACAGCCACCATGTTCTTTCCTTTGGTACTCATGTAGGTGGGCAGGAAGGACAACCAGACACTGCAGAAGATCAGCATGCTGAAGGTGATCAGTTTCGCTTCATTGAAAGACCCTGGCAGATTCCTGGCCAGGAAAGCCACAGTGAAGCAGATGGCAGCCAACAAGCCCATGTAGCCAAGGGCACCATAGAACATGGCAACAGAGCCTTCATTGCACTGTAGAATGATTTCTCTAGAGTGTGAATGCATGTCAGACTCAGGAAATGGAGGGAACGCACCTAACCAGATGCTGCAGTGGACAACTTGGAGACCAGAACAAGAAAGGATGATGGAGTAGGCAAAGCTCTTTCCCAGCCACCCTTGCACTTTATTTCCTGGTTTTGTGGCCCAGAAGGCCAGCACCACTGTGATGGTTTTGGCCAAGACAGAAGAAATGGCAGCAGAGAAGATGATGCTGAAGGCTGTTTGTCGTAGAAGGCAGGTGACTCTTCTTGGCTGGCCAATGAACAAGAAGGGGGTGAAGAAGGAAAGCAGAAGACAAACAAGAAGAATATAAGAGAGGTCCCGATTGTTGGCTTTGACTATGGGAGTTTCTTGGAATTTAATGAAAGCTCCCAAGACAAAACATGTGATTAAAGAGAGGAAGAAGGCAATGGAAGCCAAGATGATCCCCAATTGTTCTTGATAGGATAGGAAAGTTTTAATCTTTGGAATACAGTGATCTCGGCTGTCGTTTGAATATTGATCTGCTGGACATTTGCTGCATTTTTCTGCATCTGAAAAAGAGCAAAGGTAACATTCAACTTAAAGCTTGTTGCTTTGTATAATGCCTAAATCCCCATTTGAAATGCTCTTGAGGAAGGTTAATTCAGCTTGGTGCAATGAGCAATGCATTGAACTTATGGCCTCAACCATCCCTTCCAAGTCTGATTCTTCTAATGGATATATATTTCTCTGATAAAACCAGCCACTTGTCTCCAGTTTATATGCCAAGGTCTGCTATAGCAAATTTTAAAAAGTGCATTTCCAGACTATCTCCTGGAGATGAAATGTTAGTGTCTGGTCAATGTTTATCCTTATTGGTGTTTTCCTCTGTTTTCCTTACTTCTCTCATCTATGCCTGGAGAAATAAAGTCAAGAAGAAACAGATTCACTGCTATGCCTGGCAGGTAATCAAGCTACTCAAAAAGAAGTTCAGTGTTATGTGTCAAGACTCAAACTCTGATTCGGAATGAACTGAACAATGGAATATCAGTCTCAGCAGGCACAAAGCCATGAATTACCTGAGGTTGATCAAACAGAGGAATCATCAGAACAGCTGGATCAGTCAGATGTCGCTTGTATGTTTACGATTTATATTGATATTTAATGTTTCCTGATTGCTTATGTGTACTCTATGTCTATAATTAAGTGTTGTACCTTATGATTCTTGATGAATGTATCTCGCCTTTTATGTACACTGAGAGCATATACACCAAAGACAAATTCCTTGTGTGTCCAATAACACTCGGCCAATAAAGAATTCAAGTCTATTCTATTCTATGATGCCAGTAGAGCAGAGAACTAAGGAGAAGCAATGAAAAGACTTTTTACACAAGCAATGTTCAATTAACTATTTTAATTGAGCATAGCTGGCTAAAACCTGATTTAAGATTATAAAAACCCAGTCTAGCACAATACCAAGTCAAGGAGAGAAGCAACATAAAACTAAGGACACATTTCCTGACAGAGCAATTAATCAGTAGAACAACTTGCCTCCAGAAGTTGTGAATGCTCCAACACTACAGGTTTTTAAGAAGATGTTGGCTAGCCATTTGTCTGAAGTGGCGTAGGTTTCCTGCCTAGGCAGGAGGTTGGCCTAGAAGACCTCTAAGGTCCCTTCCAATTCTGCTATTCTATTCTATTCTTATTCTTATTCTTATTCTTATTCTTATTCTTATTCTTATTCTTATTCTTATTCTTATTCTTATTCTTATTCTTATTCTTATTCTTATTCTTATTCTTATTCTTATTCTTATTCTTATTCTTATTCTTATTCTTATTCTATTCCATTCCATTCCACTCCACTCCATTCCATTCTAACAGGCATCCCTGTCCTGTGTTTCTACTTGGAAACAACAGTCTGATTTCCTGTTCTGATGGGCTGTTCTTGTAAGCCCTGTTTGGGCAAAAAGACCCTGAAAATCTGACTTTTGGAATCAAGCTGATGAACCTAGCCTGTGTCTGTAAATTTGGTAAAAAGCATATCATAATGCCCTCATAGAAAATGTTGAGATGTGTGGTCTACCCAAAGATTGACTTTTGATGCCACCCACCTTCCATGGTGGAGATGGTTCCTTCAGGACAGGGAAAACAGTCATAGCAGGAGATAGGCCTCCCTTCTTGAGGCACCTTCATAAATCCAGGATGGCAGCTGTCAACACATCTGGAAGGAGGCAGGGACTGAGCAGAGAGAGGAAGATCATCCAGAAAAAGGGTTATGATTTAATTTCCAGAAGGGGATAAAAATGAAAGAGATTGATGATCTCTAGTTCAAGGCTTAGAGTTGCTACAGTTGAAGCACATTATAAGAGTTCAAACCTGACAGAAAGGACGACACACCCAAATTTTACTGATATGAATAAAGTGTTAAGATACTGAGACTTAATTAATGGCCAGGAAAATTTAAAAACAATCAAAGAATTGGCAGAACAGAACATGAAAGTTGACTGGCTAGCCTACTTGCAAATCAATAACGATACTAAATTATATGGCATCCAAATGGAACCACATGAATTAGACAAAATAATCCAAAGCACAGAAAGAAAGATAATAGGGAGAATATATAAATGTCTTCTGAAATATAAAATGGAAGAAGAAATTGTGAAAGAACAAAGGGTAACATGACCACAAAACTTTGCCTACAATATTGAATTAGATCAATGGGAAAAATTTGGGAGGACAAATTTAAAAATGACATTATCAGTTGCATACAAGAAAAACCAGTAGAAAATGTTTTACAGATGGACCTAGCACCAGAAGGTTAGCAAAAATCTCAGTAAATATTTCACCAAAATGTTGGAAATGTGAATTAACACATGGAACATATTGTCACATATGGTGGACGTGTGAGGAGGTTAAAAAGTATTGGAAAAGGATTAAAAATTGGCTAGAATCAAGAGGAGTCAAAATTGATTGGAAACCAGAAGGTGGTTTTTTTACTAGGAATAATGACAACGAAATATAAAAAAGAAATCCAGTATTTAATTTCACACATAATTACGGTGGCGAGGATTGCCTTTGCTCAAAAATGGACAAATAAATTATACCAAGCGAAGATGAAATATTAAGAAAGGTTATAGGCTGTGCCAAAATGGACAAATTAACAAAAGAAATCCAGGGAAAAGAAGAAACAGAATATTATCAGATATGGGGAAAATGGTATAGGTGGAGATAAGAAAAAAACAAGGATCAATGAAAGAAGCCAATAAAGCCCAAAAATAGAAGTTAAGGAGAACTAACACACACACACACACACACACACACACACACACACACACAAGAACTTAAATTTATTAGAGGTAATCACCCAATATAGCAGATAGATAAGTAAAATAAGAGGGTTAAAAATGGTGAAACACAAATGAAATATATTAGAAGGGGAAATAACATAAGGAGAATTGTATCGATTTGAAATTGCTATTAGAAAGAACAGGAAGTTCCTGTTTGTACTGTATTGTGTAAATGTAGTGTACATCTAAGTTCTCTGTGTGTGTATTTTGTATGTTTGTAAATAAAAAATAAAATAAATAAAAAAGAGTTCAAAGATCATTTGGTCGCATGTTGCTTCCCTTTTCTTCTCTCTTATTAATATTTTGTTAAGGTATTTAAATTTAGTAGCTAGAGCAGTGGGGTGGTGAGGGAATCTGTGCTCTGATTGATTGCTTTGGGTGTGGAAGGGGAGTTTCCCTTTTTCCCTCCTTTTTCTTCTGCTTGTGCTCTGTCATCAAATCTCATGATGTTCCTGTCTGCCTGACTATCTGGTTTGTTATAAATATAGATGTAAAATATATTTATTTAACTACAAGTTTGTGTCGGCGTCTCTGACTTCATTTGGACACCTCCTGCTCAATTCCTTGACCATTTTGTACATATCGATTTTAGTTTAGACCCGGGATGGCCTACCTATGGCACATGTGCCACAGGTGGCACGCAGAGCCATTTGTAAGGGGACGTGAGGCGTTGCCCTGTCTGCTGGCCAGAGCGCATGCGCATGCTGGTAAGCTGAGTTCAGACTTTTTTAAAGCCATTTTTCGTCCTCCCCAGGCTCCAGAAACTTTAAAGGAGCCCGGGGAAGGCAACAACAGCCTCCCCCGCCCCTTCTGGAGGCCCTCCAGAGGTTTCAGGAGCTTCCCTGGAGGGCAAAAAACTGGCCCTATGAGCAAACTGGATGTGACTTCCATGGGGGGGGTGTTGCACATTGCATTATGGGTGCAGAACGCCCGTGCACAACCCCCCTGCACTCCCCCCGCTTATAGCACGCAAGCCAAAAAGGTTCACCATCGCTGGTTTAGACTCTAAATGTACATATTAAACTGTTCAAGGTAAAATTTATTTCTATTCCTTTGGGGGAAATAAACTGAAACCAACCCTGTCTCACATGTACTTCCGTTCACAGAAAACTAGCAAATAGTTTACTTAAATGGTTAAGGATTTATTTCTCACATATAACTTGATATCTATAGAAAGATTTTGTTGAGGATGTTGGTGACATTCAAAAGCTCTGTTTAATTCAGGAAAGCAATCTGTTGGTAACAAACGAAGACTGAAATAAAGATTTTCCTCACCTTGTTCAGCTTATCCATCTCTTCCAAACCCTTTGGATTGACCATAAACTTGAAATTCAGGGATCCCCGTTTTTCTAGACTGCCTAAATTCACTCTGTGGAGTGACTTGTTCTGAAACAGCCAGCTTACAACATTCAGGTCTATGACTAGATCTCCCTTCTCATCCAGATACATTCCGTCTATGGATTTATTGTAAAACCCGGAGTTTTCAAGGAAAGAATAAGTCTGGAATGGAAGAGATTATATCAATGCTTAGGCAGGTTGTCCATATTTCCTTTGCAAGTCCCTCTGTTTGCATGACAAGGGAAATGAAAGTTTTCTAAGTTGTACAAAATGAAGCAGGGCACAGGCTGATAGTATTTTGCCAAGAGAATACAATGGTCATAGCAAATACTCTTTTCCAATAACACAAAATATGACTCTACACATGGACATCACCAGACGGTCAGCACAGAAATAAAATAGAAGCTCTATAAAGTCAATAAAAACAAGACCAGGAGCTGACTGTGGGCTCAGATCATGAGTTTCTCATTGCAAAATGGAGGCTTAAAGTGAAGAAAGTAGGGAAAAACACTAGGGCACTCAAGTATGAACTAAATCATATCCCTGATGAATATACAGTTGAGGTAACAAATAGATTTAAGGAATTAGATCTGATAGACGGAATGCCTGAAGAACTATGGACGGAGGTTTGTAACATTGTACAAGAGGTAGCAACTAAAACCATCCCAAAGAAAAATAAATACAAGAAAGAAAAATGGCTGTTTGAGGAAACTTTGCAAATAGCTGAGGAAAGAAGGGACAACCAATTGCATGCAGAAGTCAAATGGGCCTTAGGAAATCTGAGCAATAACAAGGCTAATGGAGGGGACAGTATTCCAGCTGAGCTATTCAAAATCCTAAAAGACGATGCAGTAAAAGTGCTATACTCAATTTGCCAGCAAATTTGGAAAACTCAACAGTGGCCACAGGATTGGGAAAGGTCAGTTTACATTCCAATTCCAAAGAAAGGAAATGCCAAAGAACGTTCAAATTATCAGCACCGTTGCACTCATTTCACATGCTAGTAAAGTTGTACTCAAAAACCTACAACCTAGGCTCAAGGCAGTATGTGGATTGAGAAGTTCCAGAAGTACAGGCAGGAGGCAGAGGAACTAGAGATCAAATTGCCAATATATGCTGGATCACGGAGAAAGCTAGGGCACATGACTGCAAGCAATATAAATAGTTCCATTATCCACCATTCAGTCAGAACAGAAGAGGCTTCTTGGAGGAGAAGCGAAACGTCTTCTACAAAACAAGAAAATCCAGGTGCCTTTTGAAAGAAAGCACCTTTTGGACCACCATGTCATGAATGACATGAGAAATATAGTAGTATTCCAGGAATCACTGAATTACCTGTTTCTTGACCTTCCCTATCTTAAAGATCTGTTAAGAGACTACAGAGGCTGCCTAAACCTTTATCTATGTGTAAAGTATTCTCAATTTTCTTTTCTTTCAATCAGCTGAATACTGGGTAAAATATTGATGACCAATTTCATAATAATAACCACCATGAAAACCATTTGCCCAAAATTGTTTGGATTAATGCCATTATTGAAGAAGGCAAGAAATTGTTTGAAAATCTTTTTGACTTCATCAAAGTTAGGATTTATGAACTATAATATACATTTCAGGGTAACCTGGACAGCCTTTCTTTCTATAGCTTTCTAAGGAAATGACATTGAAGGGACAGACTGTCCCTCTGGCTCAGTTACACCAGAATCTTACAATCCTTCAACATATTCCCTCTCACTGAACCTTCTCAGATCCTTAACTGTCACAGCCTTCTCTCTTTTGCAAATGAAGAGAAGGCTGGGTGAACGACTGCTTTTTCTCCACTTCTTTATTCCTTTGTTGGTTTAAAAAATAATAATTTCAAAGGAAAATATGTTGCTAAAGAAGGGAAAAGACTGAGTTTAATGTTAAAGTGAGAGGAATGGAAACTTGGAATTCCGTTTCTTTCTTTTTTTTGGTCAAAACAATTGATTTTTTTTCAGAATATTTCCACAGTTCATAAAATTATAAAATGGAATGTTGCCTGAATGAGAGTCGCACGTAACATAAATGAAATACCTGCCAAGCCTTCAGCATTGGAGCTTCTAAGCTCTTAACACTTTCCATCTTTCTCCTCCTGGATTTGGACAATAAGGCTGCATGTAAGGCTTGTGCCACAGTCCAGATAGTGCTGTAAATGATATAGTTGTCTAGAGATAGGATCCGATCTTTCACCTGTAGCGGACGACCCTGCAAGTTTCCTCTCTCTCTGCACCGTCTCCAGACTTTCACAGAAAAGGCATCCTTGGTTTCTGAGCACCTAAAGGACTTTATTATAAAGCGGCTCATGTAAGAATGGAACATCTTATGTTGATGATAATCCAGCCTTTCCTTTCCCTGCAGAACAAAGGAAAGGAGGCTACGAAAGTGTTGACGAGAGATCCAACTTCTATCGGACAAATAAAAGGTTAAGTCCGATAGCACTGTTGCCATCAGGATTTTTCCTGCAACAGGTTCCTTTACATACTTATGTACAATATTTAAACAGGATGTTCCTGCATCAATTGAATGGCTCTCTGTAACAAAAAGAAAGACATTTGCTTGTCTCCATTTGCGATATACATTGCCATCTACCGAAAGACTATTAATAGTTGGTGAAAAGATCTGCGTGATAACTGGAGCGATGCCGTTCCTTATCAGCATGGAAGTCATGATGGTCAGGAATTTCTCCCCCTTCTCAGTGTCGATGGCAATCAGGCCAACCAAGGTCCACTTGAAATGGAGGAGCAGCTTGACCATCCCTGAATACTGGAATCCTTCTGCAGGGAGCATCGGGTAGAAGAAAGGAAAGCCTGTTTTATCCATCAGAGTCTGGGAAACAAAATTGTAACTAATCTGAAAAGGAAAAAAAAATTCTTTCATTGTAGACCCAGGAAGGCCAAAATGTAAGATGACAAGTCCATCCATTATGAGGACTTAATTTCAGTCCTTGAAGTGAGTATCCTCTACTCACCCATTGCTTCATGCTCTGCTTCTCTCCCTTTTCTCCTGGAGAGAATTTTTTTAACCCAGAAGAACAGAAGGTCCCCAAATCTGGGCTGGGACCATGATCAGAGTGGCTATGTTTGCTTTACTTTTTCCCTCAGTGAAAGTGTGCATGATTAAAAATGGTCTTCCCGGCAAAGACTCACCTGAGGGATTTTGTAGATGCCCAACATGGATGATATCTGGATGGAGAAGCCAGTTTCAGCCCCTTCCAGAACAGCCACTGTGTTTCTCTGTCTCCCACAACTGTAGTTGGGAACATTGGCTTCCCCCTCTGAGAGCAGGTCCAGCAAAGCATCCGAAGTCTTTCCTGCAGTGTAATAATTGTCATAGATAGTGTAACCCAGGGTGATATTGGGCAAGAAACGGGGATCTTGGTTGATCTCTTGGACAGCTAAGCAGAAGGATAGCAATTTCGAGTATTCCATTACATAGTTCCTACAAAGATAATGTATTAAATGTACACTAATCAGTGAAAAGAATATTTTATTTAATCTCTTTTTACCATTCCTTTTACTACAGGAATTTTTCTAGATGAATTAGAACAATGAAAAAAATATAATAAAATCATAATTAAAAGCAAAGGAAATAGCCTTAGACCAGTGGTTCTCAACTTGTGGGTCGGGACCCCTTTGGGGGTTGAATGAGCCTTTCACAGGAGTCGCCTAAGACAATTGGAAAACACATATTTTCCATGGTCTTAGGAACCGAGACACCAATCTTATGGTTGGGGGTCACCACAACATGAGGAACTGTATTAAAGGATCACGGCATTGGGAAGGTTGAGAACCACTGCCTTAGACTTATGCGCTGCTTCCCAATGCTTTACAGCGCTCTCTAGGCTGTTTACAGAGTCGGCATATTGCCTCCAACAATCTGGGTGCTCATTTTACCAACCTCTGAAAAACGGAAGGCTGCGTCATCATTGAGCAGCTTTTGGTAATCAGCCATATCTGATTATACTTCAAAAGCACTAACCAAGTATGTGAGAAGTGAGGAGGTTGACAAAGTTTGTTGACATATTGGGATGGATTACTTCATATATCCAAAGAAGGCTAAAAGTTTACCCCAGATAGCTTTCGTGTTTTATTTTATTTTTAAATAATCTTTTTTGGTTATACATTATTTTTTTTAAATAAGACATACAAATACGAATACAACTTTAAACAAACAACCCCACCCCCATGCGGTGACAGTCATTCACAGCCCAACTTTTTTTTCTTCCTCATTGTTTAGTCTCTAACCAGCATTTTTTCATTACAAAGTTCAGGGATCTATTACAATACCCATGTTCACTTTTAGTTCCCATTATTAACAACTGCTATTTAACTTTCCCCGTTTTAAGTCCCTGCTGTTCTCCTTGTCGCCCACATATACCATAGATTCCAGCTAAGATAACGTTCCGTTTCTCCTTTGTCCCTCAGCCAACCCGTCATTCTGTCCATTTCTGCACATTCATAAATCTTTTTAATTATGGCATCTTCCGATAGTATGGTAGTAGATTTCCAAAATTGCACATAGGGTATTCATGTGGCCACAATTATATGTAGGCTCAAATGCCATATAGATTTACTCAAGTTTTCTGGTTTTATGCTTAGTAAAAATGTCTCGGGTTTCCATTCCATACTTGCCCCGGTAACCTCTTTTAGCCAGTTTTGAATCCTTCTCCAGTATTTCGTGGCCTCAGTACAGGACCACCAAATATGGTAGAATGTGCCATCCCTTCTTCCACATTTCCAACACAGTGGACCTTTCGTATTTTAATGGAACTGAGATTCATTAACTTTACGGTACATTTTGTTTTAAGACACAACTTAGCTTTAAAGAAATCTATCATTAGCTTTGGCTTGGTCTTGTGTTTGTCAGTATCATTGCAGTTGGTCTAAGATTTATATATTCCCTTTTTTCCTTCTATTTATGTTCTTTGGTATTTAATATTGAAGTTGTTTAAATGATAAATCCAGAATGAATGCACAGACACAAACAACACAGAAAATGAGCTCTGAATCTTCACAAATTCAGTAAGTTCTCCAATCCTGCACAGTTCTGTACTTTAATTTCCTCTCTCAAAAGACTTTGACTGAAGATTTAAATTTACATTCAAGTCATTATAACATTATGGCATTTGTTATCAATTCAAAATGGGAATCACGGACATAGCAACTTAAGGAAATAACAAATGCCAAATTGGCACTCCTATTTGTCCACAGTCCAGATCTCTTTCAAAGGTATTAAGAAAAGTATTTGTTCTTCAAAGTCAAGAGAAACTGAAGATCCCTACTTGATGATTTACTTGCTAATTACAAAGGAAGCTAATGAGCTGCAAGATTTAAACTTTATCAGCAAAGATGAAATGACACAATGCCTGGAGGAAACGGCTGAAATAAGTATGATATAGAATATGCAGTAAAGAAGATTTACTTACGAGGATACTTGAGATGAAGGCTTTTCTCGGAAAGTTAATTTTTTTAAAAATGCCTTGATTGAAGAGTATATGCCAGTAATGTAAAAGTCTCCTGGCCTGTAATAATTATTTGGGTCTAATTTACCTCTTTGTAGAGTCAGGGGACATTTGCCTTTGAGCACACAGCAGACTCCCTGTGTCCACAGAAACAGCAAAAGGAGCAGCAACATGATGTCTTCCTGATGGAGCCTCCAACCCTGTATAAAGTTTGAAGAAAATGTGAGAAGGCGAAGTGGAAGATAGATTTCTTATTTCAGACAGAATCCAGTCAAGGCTTCATTTCTGAAGTAGAGAGGAGAAAACACCTCCCCAGGTCCTCTCTCTCTACAATCCCTTTTATGGATTTCCAAAGCCATGGCAACAGCCCGCAAGGATTTAGTATGAAATCAAGGTGGAAAAATATTATTGAGATTGTTTGTGTTGAATGTTCTGGCCATCCTCAATTGATGTGTTGGAGTTTCCCTGGCAACCCTCTCTCTTTCCAGCAGAAATTCCTTAGAGATCATAAATCCTGAGGATTTCCCTTGCAGTGCTAGATCTGTCTGTGAGGGAGGTCTAGGGGTATGTTCCTTTCGCCGAGTCCCCAGCTAAAGCTCCCTTCCTTTAGGTTCTGCAGCCTCGACTACCTCTTTAGAAGGTGCAAATACAAGCGATCCGTCATGTTTGGCCTTCTCTGCTGCCTTTTTTTCTTCCTCCATCTTCATTGAAATTTTGTACTGCTCAGGGTTGGGTCAGAACGGATTCAGTACCCCTAACCATTTCCCAGCTTGGGATAGCTGATGAAATATTTTAAAGGACATTCAGGTTAATATCAGCATTCCACATATCATCCAAAGTTAAATCAGAGTCCAAGGCAAAATATTCCTCAAAGTTCCAATTTATTAAGAGAGTCATGTTGGCACATCTGTGGAAACTCGAATCTGAAAACTTCCTGGGGTTCCCCACCCAGTTGAAAATTTATGATCTTGCTCCCACACCCACCAGTCCATCACATGGTCCAATCTTCCACTGCCACGCTGGCAGCTTCCACCCATCCAGCTCCGGTCAGGCTCAGAGGTGTGGAGAAAAAAAAATGACCTTGATTTCTAGAAAGGATTTTTTTATTTTGACAACAACACATTCTACTCCTTACATTCCCCCTCCCAATTCCCCACTAATGAAACAGCACAGTAAAACATTAGAGAGTGTGGCAGGCCAAAGATCCAGCAATAAATATGACTGCAGGCCTGACACTGTGGGTGAAGGCTGGGAGGGGGTGCAACATGCAGGATGGGACCCGGCCGGCTCTGTGGCCTGGCTCATTATGCCAGCAGGAGCAGGGTGCTACGGCTGCAAATGTGGAGGAGTCCCATCAGAGGCGAGAAGAGGTTCTCCTCCCTCAGCTGTCACAGCAGCCACCCAGGTGAGTCACTCTCCACCTCCCCGGACCAGGCCCGCAGCTCGCACCAAACTGAGGCTGCAGCTACTGCCCACTCCCTTTGCCCGCCCAGCTGGCTGAGAACTTTCTTTGCCAGCCGGCTACCGAAAAGTTCTCCCTTTTAAAAGCCTCCAGTGATGGAGCATTAGGATCCAACCCACACTTTAACCAACCAACCGGGGCTTAGTTTGGAAACAGAAGAAGAAAGAGCCCGTGATTGGCTGAGCCTAGCCAGTGGAGTTGGACTGGGAGGGAGGGATAAGTGGGTAGGGGGTCGCTGATCTTGCTTTCTGCTGGACAGTGAGTGGCAGCACCCAAGCAGGGGGATGTTGCGGGGGCTGGAGGGATGGTTAGGAGTGGGAGGGAGGGAGAGATAGGTGGGTAGGGGGTCATTGGGCAAACAGGCGGTGGACAACCTCGCTTTCCAGTCACCAGTGAGTGCCTGCATTCAGCCGGGGGATTGAAAGGGGTGGCTGAGTGAGTGCTGGGCAAGCAGGCAGGTGGGTGACCTTGAAGGTTCATTGTCACCCCAGCTTTGTGCCCAGTCAACTCCCATTGAGTACCATCGATTGGCTTAGTGATCTGGCACTGGGAGTGGTGGGGTGCCACCAGGCAGGAGCAGTTTGGCTCAGTTGTTCCTTGGGCAGAAAAGCCAACCAACTCAAAAAGGATGAAGGGGATCTTCGGTGGAATTGGTCGAGGAAGCAACCCTTGGCTTCTTGAGTCGAACCATGGTTGATTGGCCTTGCCTTGGGATGGGGGGGTTGACCCAAATTGCACCCCACTGTGAGTGTCACTCAGCTGTTGTGTGCAGGAAAAACCTTGCACAGTAAAGAAAAATTTCTCATGAGTGCGAGGCAATTAACAACTTCTCACACTCCTGGGAAGTTTTTCTTTACTGTGCAAGGGCTGGGAGTAGCAGCAGGCTCCGAGGCTATAGGTTCCTGGGGAGGAGGGGAATGCTTCCCATCTGACCCCTCCCAAAGCAACCTCAGAAGTTTTCATCTGGAGATTTTTAAAGAAAATCCTGAAAAAGCCGCAAGATCCGGAGATCCAGCAGCCAGAGCCAACCGAGTGCCCTTCGCACATGGGCCATTCCAGAAGCCCTGAGGCCTTGGCTTGAAGTCAAGCATCTAGGCTGGAGGAGGCACTATCTCAACCATCCATCTGTTGCCATTGAGACCCACCAGCAGCACCAGGTGACTCCCGGTGCAGTGAGGCATACTTGACAGGCTGGGGGGGGGGGATTGTGAGGCTTCAGGCCAGGAGCTGGCAAGAACCTCCGCCCCACCAAGAGGAGCGCTTGAGTCCATTGCCTCTGAAGGGCTCCTGGGCTGCTCTACCATTGGCCGGGATGTGGGGCGAGACTGTCTGAACCGGCCTTTCCTTCCTCCCCGAGCTCTGTCTCCCGAGCAGGACAACAAAGACCCCCTGCTGCATGGAGAGGGATGGGTACAAGGCAGCCAGCTGTTGGAGTGGATACGGCAGTAGACATTGTGTACTGGGGCCCAATCCCATGTGGCCGGGCACTGGTGGTAATGGAGCTGTGGTGCTCCACTGGGTTCAGGGGCTTCTGCCCCTTGTGCCATGCTTTGCAGCTGCCGGAGCCCCACACGGGCTCTTCAGGGTGCTGGGCTGCCCGCGTGGCTCCTCCCTGGACCTCTCCTGGCTCTGGCAACACTTCCTGGTCCTGCAGCGCTCACTGCACCCAGACCACTTCAGCTGCCGACCGCAGTTGGGAGCTTTGGGAGCTTTGGGAGCTTCTTGGAGCAGCACACCACCTTAATCAACCTGGCTTATTACATAGCCCACTCTGCTATGGCTTCTCTGGAGCTGCGCAGAGTCGAGTTGGCAGCAGGCAGCGATGCAGAGACTGAGGGAAGGGGGACCAGGTAGCAACGTTGAGCCCATTAAACAAAATACAGGCTCTCTGAAGATTCCCTCCCCCAAAAAAGACAGTGAAGAGCCCCTCCTCAAAACTTTTTGCCACCATTTCGTTGGCCGTGGTTTGGTGGGGGGTCATGTGACTAACAAATTGTGTGAGTGATGTCAAGTTGGCCACACCCACCCAGTCATATGCTTTTACTATACAGCACAGTGGCATTGCCATGGTAACAGGTTTGCAGCACTCCATAAGGGGGTTCCCTCTAATACAGGATTGTGTTGCAAAAAATGACAGGCTTTAGACTTCTCAGGATACAGGAAAAGTTTATTTGGCAGCCAGGTTCAGAAAGTTAACACAATGGCTAGCATTGCAAGTTCTGAACAACCTTCATTATCGAAGCACACGTTCTTATACATTCTCAAAGGTAGCGTAACATGGAAACACTTAACTAATTTCTTCGTGGTTACCTTGAGGAGAAAACCTTATAAGGAGATGGGGTCTTACTTCTCCTTTTGCTATGGAGTACATGTCATTAACGAACTTTAATTGAACCTTGGACTTTTGACATAGGTTTTGACATAGGGACATCTTGTGATTAGGCACTTGCTTCCTGTTCTTTTGCAAGCTCCAACTCTATCTATGTGGCTTTTAATATAGAAGTAAAGGGGCCCTGAGAGGCTGTCCAGCCTGACCCAGTAGGTTTCACACTTAATGTCCAAATCTCACTTTACGTCCTGCTTTAATTGGGATAAATACATACCCGGGAAACAGGCAGTCCTAACCATGTAGCTAAACCTCAAAGTAAACAATCTATTCTTCTATTTAAGTCCCTGAAATTTCACAGGCGGCTTCTATTTTCTGATATACCCACTGCACTATTGTCTTTGATCCATCTAGGATTAAATACCATCGATTGATTCTTGATAATAAAAACAGCTACCAGTTTGCCATTTTTTGCTTCTCTTTAAAAGACAGGAATCTTTCCAAACAACTGTTTCTCAATGTACAAAACAAAGGTCACCATTGAGAATATCTCCATGTGTCGTTCAAGAAATCTTTCCACAAATTGGAACTGTACGTATCTTGACAGCCATCCTCAAATTGCACACGATGCAAATTCCATCAACTTTTCTGAAAAAGTCAAGTACATGAATGCCCCCTTCAGCTTCCTCTAACAAATGAGCTCCTTCTCTTTCAAATATATTAACAAGAGATTGAATTCCAAACCATCCAACTGCTGGTTGAGCTCCTGTTGCCTGCGTCTGGATGTCTTCTTCAGATTGATTTGAGATTTTTAATGCAGTTGAAAGAGATGGCAGAATTCATTGCAATAATCCAGACAAAAATGCTTGTTTGTAGAGACTTCTGATCCAAGAAGGGACACAGCCTGATGAATTTGTACAAAAGTGCTCCTAGAAGTAGAAGTCAGGAATCCAGCGGGACCCCAATTGCATACAATTTTGGTCAGGGGGGAT
This sequence comes from Thamnophis sirtalis, assembly GCF_051295495.1. Classification (NCBI taxonomy): domain Eukaryota; kingdom Metazoa; phylum Chordata; class Lepidosauria; order Squamata; family Natricidae; genus Thamnophis; species Thamnophis sirtalis. The sequence goes on from NW_028261383.1 coordinate 1,990,585, forward strand.
TACTACCCTAGCCAGAGATACTGACGGAACAGCTCCATAATCAGAATACCCAAAACCGAGAGACAATCAGTTCCAGCTAGGACTGAAATGCAACTACTTCTCCATCCAGGCCCTCAAGCTATGCATGCAGGGAGGAGGCACCTCTATAAAACCCAGCTGGTAAAATTCAGGGTGAAGATGTGCAACTGGGGGTTGTAAGTGATCAGATCAGGCAAAATCTCTAGCCCTGTCAATTCTAAAAACCAAGAAAGACATGCTAAAGATCTTCAAACAGTTCTTTTACTATCCTACATCTATCGATACAAATCTTGCCGAACTAAAGGAGACAACGCCATTAAGTATATACCCCAAGAACTCTTAGGAGGAATCTGTCTAAACGTTGCTGTCATTTTTGACTGGGGGAGGAGCTTTATCTCCATCTTTCTTTGTGGAAACCAGGTTATGACTCATCTGCTTCTCTTCTCCTTGGAAAGAAAGAACAGTATATTCTTCAAATGTCTCTAAAAGGAGATAAAATTTTCTAGGAAGCATTTGAGAAAAGAAAGCTCTCCAACTTACAAATTTTATTTGAAAATATAAACAAAAAAATTGACGAGTTAACCAGGGCTGTGGAAACTCAAGACAATATCCAAAAGCAGGAAATAATTCCTGAAGTTGATGAACTGGAATCAGATTTGATCTGTTGCTGTCAGATGTGAAGAATAATGTATTTAGTTTGCAAAATATAGACTTGCCAGAAAAGATTACAATAAATATTAAATGATGGAACTGATGAAGGATGGATTGGAGTTTCTTGGCAAAAGGAATGCTGTGTTTTTAAGGAGGATTTTTCAACAAATGTATGTTGCAGAGATAGTCACAACATACAAGAGACTTAAAAACTTTGGAAAACGAGATGCAATTTTTGGGGAAGTTCCCAGTTAAAACCCCAAGGAAAGTTTTCATTATTTTGAGCCAAACCAGGATAATCGATGCTGGACAGATTAGAGGTAACGATTGGGCAGATTTGTGGTAAATTAGAAACCATTGTAGATTTTCTACAAGTAAATTTCAATAACAGATACTTAACAGAATGCCTTGAACTTTAACTTTGCTCATTTAACCTATTAACTTTTTTTTCTTTCGTATATGTAATGTATGTCAGGTCAATTGGGATGCAAGCAGATGTGCAAGCTTATAAATTTTGGTTTGTGTTTTTTTTACCGGCTTTGATTCAAGCTTCTCATCTGCTGATTTCTTTCATCTAAATTGCAACTTGGTTTTCTTGCCTGTCTTTCTCTTTAGGTGGGAAAGTTAAAATTAATTTAAAGCTCCTCTCTAATCTGCTCTTCTCCCAACTTCCCCACGTGGCCACTGGGATCTACCACCTTGCCTGATAGCTGTATGCCATTTTTCTATATATATTCAAGTACTGCTGGTCCTAACTGGTGTTTCATGATCACAGCTGGAATCCTCTGTGGAGCCGCCTGCAAAATGGCCTTACTCTGCAAATTACCCGTTTGCCTTCCTCCAAGTCATTCTTAAATTGTCCCTCCAAATAACTTATCTGTATGGTCTCTGTCCATATCTGGAGTTGGAGGTACTTCCTTTTTTCTCTCTTTCCCTGCGTTGGTTATTGTGTTGTTTGGATTCACATATCAGGCTGCTTTTCTCCTGATTGTAAAGCAACAGCTTTTTAAAGGTGCCTTACACTTTTTAGGTAATCCCTTTCTTTCACGGCCTGTGGAGGTGCAAGTGTGGGCCTTGGCCAAATCCAATCTTGGATCATAGTGGAGAAATTGCCTCTCAATAAAGAACAATTAACCAGTGAAATCGCGTGCCCTCAGGAGTTGTGGATGTTCCATCGCTGGAGGCTTTTAAGAAGGACAGCCATTTGTCTGGGTGGGCATAGGGACTCCTGTTTGAGCAGGTTGGACTAGGAGATCTCCAAGGTCCCTTCCATTTGGAGGAGGAGGAGTAGAAGGAGGAGGAGGAGGAGGAGGAGGAGAGGAGGGGAAGGAGGAGGAGGAGGAAGAGGAGGAGGAAGAATCTCTAGGCTGTCCTAGCTGTTAAGCCTGATCACAGAGAAACCCACTTCTGACACCAGTTTATGTTGAATCAAATGCAGCACTCAAAAACCAATAGTCAAAGTCTCAAAGTGTTGTTTATAGATTTCAAATAAATGTGCACTGGAGGAATTACCATCGAAAAATAATGAGGTGGATTCCTACAGACAAAAGTTTGCGCTCATATTTATACAATTCGGAAAAGGAGAGAAAATGATACAGTTCTATGGATGCAGAGATAACAGATGATGTAAGCTTAGGTATTCATAATTAGAAAACCACAAATGGTTTTGCTGACCTTCTACTGTTATTGTCTTATTATTATAAATAGATTTATTGATTAGCCTATAGGCCATATCAAAGCACAAGGTTCAAACACATATCACCAATAAAGTCCTATACAAACAATTTAAAATAAGAGTAGGGTAAAATACAATTGTTATAGGGTAAGAAACAATATAATTTAATACATAAATATGTAAAATAGAATAAAATGACATAAAATTATAACATGTATAAAATGTTGCTGTCTTCAATATATCTGTTGCAGCATAATAGACATGTTTCTCCCTAATAAGATATATGTGTGTGTGTGTGTATGTATGTGTGTGTGTGTGTGTGTACACACACACACACACACACAAACATATATGTATATGTATATGTATATGTATATGTATATGTATATGTATATGTATATGTATATGTGTATGTGTATGTGTATGTGTATATATATGTGTGTATATATATGTGTGTGTGTATATATATATCTTATTAGGGAGAAACATGTCCATTATCCTGCAACAGAAATTCTGATAAAGCTCCTTAAGAATCAGACACTTCAAGGTATCTTTTTAAGAGCCAGGATGGCATGCAGTACTGCAGTACTGGTTAGAATGGAGTACTGCAGGTTACTTCTACTGACTGCCAGCTGAGTGCAATTTGGCAGTTCGAATCTCACCGGCTCATGGTTGACTCAGCCTTCCATTCTTCCGAGGTGGGTGAAATGAGGACCCAGATTGTTAGGAGCAATATGCTGACTCTGTAAACCATTTAGAGAGGGATGTAAATCACCATGATACAGTCTATTGCTAATATAGTCCCACATCTCTCTTTTCCTCTCTAAGGACAAACATTAAAATGTCAAAAAGCTGCTTGTAAGAATTATTAACTGATATTTTGCAGCACATCTACCCAAAACTCACATTTCTATTTTATTTAGACATCACATGTGCTTTTGTATTTAAATCTGGTCTTAGGAAAATAATGAAACATTTGGGGATGAAGATACAGCCCAGAAGTTCTGCACTGGAAGCCAAGATGGAGAAGACCTGCACAGCCACCATATACTTGCCTTTTGTACTCAAATAGGTAGGCAGGAAGGACACCCAGACACTGCAGAAAACCAGCATGCTGAAGGTGATCAGCTTGGCTTCATTGAAAGACCCAGGAAGATTCCTGGCCAGGAAAGCCACTGTGAAGCAGATGGCAGCCAGGAAGCCCATGTAGCCAAGGGCACCATAAAACATGGTGACAGAGCCTTCATTGCACTGTAGAATGATTTCTGCTGATTGTGAATGCATGTCTGACTCAGGAAAAGGAGGAAAAACACCTAACCAGATACTGCAGAGAACAACTTGGAAGCCACTACAAGAGAGGATAATGGAGTTGGCCAAACTCTTTCCAAGCCATCTCTGAACATTATTTCCTGGTTTTGTGGCCCAGAAGGCTAGCACCACTGTGATGGTTTTGGCCAAGACAGAAGAAATGGCAGCAGAGAAGATGATGCTGAAGGCCGTTTGTCGAAGAAGGCAGGTGACTCTACTCGGCTGGCCAATGAACAAGAAGGGGGTGAAGACACAAAGCAGGAGACAAACAAGGAGGATATAAGAGATGTCCCGATTGTTGGCTTTGACTATGGGAGTTTCTTGGAATTTAATGAAAGCTCCCAAGACAAAGCATGTGATTAAAGAGAGGAACAAGGCAATGGAAGCCAAGATGATCCCCAATTGTTCTTGATAGGATAGGAAAGTTTTAATCTTTGGGATACAGTGGTCTCGGTTGTCATTTGGATGTTGATCTGCTGGACATTTACTGCATTTTTCTGCATCTGAAAAACAGCAAAAGTAACATTGAACTTAAATCTTGTTCCTTTGTATAATGCTCATTAAGACTTGTAACCTCAATCACCCCTTCCAAGACTGATCCTTCTGATGGGCACCTATCCATTCATAGACAAAATGTTGCTGAAGCCAATTGTTAAAAATGCATTTCTAGATTATGTTTTGCAATTTTAGGGTCAATGGTTATCCTTATTGGTGAATTCCTCTCCTTCCTTACCCCTTTTACCCATGTTTGCAAAGCAAGAAAAAATGCTTTCTATTAGGCCAGGGCTGTCAGACTTGATTTCACTGAGGGCGTCATCAGGGTTGTGTTTGACCTTGGGGGACGGGTTTTCACTCTGCCAGTGAAAACGGGCTCTCAAGCTCTGTTTTCAGCTGCGACGGCCTCCTGCAGTCCTCTGCCAGCAAAAACGGAGCTCAGGAGAGCCACATGCAGCCCTCCTCAGCTCCATTTTCACTGGCAGAGACACCACAGCAGGGGTGGTTTCCTGTCAGTTCTAACCTCTTCTATAGAAGAGGTTCCACAAATCTACAGTGCCATTTAGAAGCAGTTCCAGCTCCCTCCCTCTGCCCATCCGCATATCATCAAGATGAAGAGTGAAAGGAGGAATTCTGGGAGTTGAAGTCCACAAGTCTTAAAGCTGTCAAGTTTGAACACTCCTGGGGTTTTTTTCTAAAGGGTTAGGGGTGCAAGGGTCTTGTAACTTGACAGCTTTAAGACTTGCACATTTCAATGCCAGAGTTTCTGAGTCAACATGACTGGAGGAGGAATTCTGGGAGTTGAAGTCCACAAGTCTTAAAGTGTCACATTTGAACACTCCTGGGTTTTTTTTCCTAAAGGGTTAGGGGTGCAAGGGTCTTGTAATTTGACAGCTTTAAGACTTGCGTGCTTCAAATGTTTCTGAGCCAACATTTTGGTTGCTAAGCAAGAGCATTGTCAAGTGAGTTTTACCACATTTTACAAGTTGGCCATGCCCACCGAGTCACATGGCCAGCAAGCCACTCCCACCCAGTCACATGGCCAGCAGGCCACTCCCACAAAGCAGGCCACACCTACAGAAGAGGTTCTAAAAAATTTTGAAACCCACCACTGCACCACAGGCCAGTCCTTTGCTATTTCCAGGGTGGCCCTGCAGCCAGATCTAAGCACCCCGCAGGCTGGATTTTTACTACTCCTTTGTGCATTACTGTTGAAAGTGAAATTCCCCAGGGAAGCCTGTTTTGGTTTACCTTCCTTTCCTTGTATTGCCACTTATCAACTGAGCATTGATAAAATTGCTCATCTGGCCTAGCAACCATGTGACTTTGAACCCAGCGACCAAAGTCACAAACTGGGATATTCCTACCATATTGAAATAAGTCACTTCTTATTGTGCAATAGAATAAAATAGAGTAAAATAGACTTATTAAGTATGAATAGTTAAATGTCTATTAAAATGCCCTCACCACCGTCCAGACCTTCCGCACAGCCCTTAAGACCTGGCTAGCCCGTCAGGCCTGGGGATAAAGCTAATTTGTCCCCACCCGAATGATGAATGAATGTTGCTTACTATTTTACTTCTATGTATTGTTTGTGTCTATTGTTTGTACCCTCCCTCCCTTATTTTATGTAAGCCGCCCTGAGTCCCCTCAGGGAAAAGGGCGGCCTATAAATACTAATAAAATCCTAAATCCTAAATCCCTAAAAGAAAATGTTGAGTTATGTGGTCTTTCCAAAGTTTGGTCCCACCTTCCATGGTGGAGATGGTTCCTTCGGGACAAGGAAGGCAGTCATAGCAGGAGATGGGCTTTCCTTTTTGAGGCACCTTCATGAATCCAGGATGGCAGCTTTCCACACACCTGGAAAAAGGCAGGGTCTGGGCAGAGAAAGGAAGAAAAAGAGTGATCATTTGATTTCAAGCAAACGGCAACAGAGAAAGAGGTTGGTGATTTACGTTCAAGGTTTAGAGTTGTAAGATGTGAAGAACATTAGAAGAGCTCAATATTCTGTTTGGTGGCATGTTGCTTCTCTTTTCTTCTCTTTTTTTAACATTTTTAACATTCTTGTTATACTTTAGGCTCTAAAAATTTATATATATTGTATTGCTCAAGGTACAATATAATGCATTTTTATGTTTTGGGGGGAAGGACCACAAAGATATTCTGGGTCAAGTGTATTTTCCTACACAAAAGACTAGTGATCAGTTTCATTAAATGGTTAAGGATATATTTCTCACAGATTACTTGATATCACAAAATAATTGCTGCCTATCAAAACTTATACTTGACCCAAGAAAATAAGCCCATTGATTGGAGATCTACTAAGATTGAAATAAAGATTTTCCCCACCTTGTTCAGCTTAACCATCTCTTCCAAACCCTTTGGATTGTCCATAATATTGAAATCCAGGGTTCCCCGTTTTTCTAGGCTGCCCAAATTCACTCTGTGAAGTGACTTGTTGTGAAACAGCCAGCTGACAATGTTCAGGTCTGTTACCAGATCTCCCTTCTCATCCAGATACATTCGATCTATGGATTTATTGTAAAATTCAGATTTTTCAAAGAAGGGATGAATCTGGAATGGAAGAGAATATGTGAATTTTTACAGGACATCCATGCTTCCTTTGCAAATCCCCTTTGTTCATAATGATGAGTGAATTGAAGGGTTCAGAATCATTTCCCAAGTTGTTCAGGAGGCAATCTATCAACCCTTTAAGTGTAACACTAACTTGTTTTTAAATATACCACTAAAATATGATGGTGAGACAATTCCACAGTTTCAAGATTCTGTGATTATTCCCATGAAAAATGCCGTAGAAAATTGAACATCATCATAGTTGGAAGGAAACCATAGAAATCTCATAGATCAACCCCCTGCTCAAGCAGGAAACTGTACATTATTTCAGATAAACCATTGTCCAATCCTTTCTTTAAAATCTCCAGAGATGGAGCACCCACAATTTCTGGAGACAAGTGAATCTAACAATTATTTGTTTTCATGTCAGGAAATTTCTCCTTAGTTCTAGATTGCTTCCCTCCTTGGTTAGTTTCCAATCATTGCTTCTTTTCTTGCCTTCTGGTGCTTTGGAAAATAAGTTGCCCTCCTTTCTTCATGGCAAGCCCTCAAACATTGGAACAGTGCTATCATATGACTCCTAGTCCTTCTTGTTACTATTTTTACTATTCATGCAACCTTTCTTCCTATGTTTTAGCCTCTGACCCCTAGTAATCTTTGTTGCTCTTCTCTGCACTCTTTCTAGAGTCTCAACATCATTTTTACTTTGTGACAACCAAAACTGGATGCAGTATTCCAAATGTGGTCTTACCAAGGACTTACAACGTGGTACTAACATTTCACGTGATCTTGATACTCCCCAAGGACTGGAATAGAACAGATGTAGTTCTATCTTCAAAAAAGGAAAAATAAACCTGAACAGATCCCAGAAACTTCAGACCAGTCAGCTGGACATCAATACCTGGGAAAGTCTTGGAAAAGATAATCAAGCAACAAATCTGCGAACACCTAGAAGCAAAAAAAGTTATAACCAGCAGCCAACATAGATTCATCAAAAACATCATGCCAAACAAATCTTTATTTATTCTTTGAAGAGTGACTAAATTAGTAGGTCAGCAAAATGCTGTGCACATAGTATACTTAGATTTCAGTAAAGCATTTGATAAAATAGACCACATCTTACTTCATGGCAAGCCAGAAAAAATGTGGGATAAACAGCACAACAACCAGCTAAGTTTGTAACTGGCTGACAAATCATACTCAATGAGTAATCCTTAATGATACTACATCTACATGGAGGGAAGTAAGCAGTGGGGTACCACGAGGTTCGGTCTTAAGCCTATTACTCTTCAATATCTTCATAAACAATCTAGATGAGGGACTAGAAGGGGAATTCATCAAATTTGGAGATGATATTTAGCTGCCAAGAATAGCCAACACCCTAGAAGACAAGCTCAGGATACAAAAAGATCTTGACAGACTTGAAAACTGGGCCCTATTTAACAAAATGAAAGTCAATATAGAAAAAAGTTAGGTAGACACTTAGGGAAGAAAAGGCCATATGTAGGTATAGGCTACAGTAGGTGAAACTTGGCTTAATGTCAGTAGCTGTGAGACAGATCTTGGAGTCCCAGTGGACAATCACTTAAATATGACTTAGCAGTGTGTGGCAGCAGTCAAAAAGCACTGTATTAGGTTGTATTAATAGAGGGAAAGAATCAAGATCAGATGAAGTTCTAATACTGCTTTACAAAGCCTTAGTAAGACAACACTTGGAATAATGCATACAGTTCTGGTCACCGCAATATAAAAAAGATGCTGAGAGTCTGGAAAGAGTACAGAGAAAAGAAACAAGAATGATTAGACAGATGGGGGCTAAAATGTACGAAGAATGGTTACAGAAATTCTTTTATTTCTCTCTTCTTGCCTTCCGGTGCTCTGGAAAATAAGTTGCCTCCCCTCTTCTTCATGGGAGTCTCTCAAATATTGGAACACTGCTATCATGTGTTCACTCGTCCTTCTTTTTACTAGAGTAGACATACCCAACCCTGCAATGGTTCTTCATATTTTTAGCCTCCAGCCCCATAATCATCTTAGTTGCTCTTCTCTGTAGTCTTTCTAGAGTTTCAACATCTTTTTCATATTGTGGCTATTTCCTGGATGTGTTTTCTTTCCCTGTTTTGAAGATGGGAACCACATCAATTCTCTTCTAGTCCTCTGGTAATTCACTAGTACTCCAGGATCTTTGAAAGATATGGTTCAGTGGTTCCGAGATCACATCTGCCAGCTCCTCCAGAACTCTTAAGATATAATCCATCAAAACCTAATGATGTGAATTTGTCTAGTGTGGACAGGTATGCCCTTACTATTTTTTTTTGCTTATTTTAATTTTATTCCTAGTCTGTGTTTTACAGTTGTGTTTCTGCTGGGTTGAGAGATATATCCCTGTTTCCCCAAAAATAAGACCTATCCCAAAAATAAACCCTGGCATGCTTTTTTACACATGCACCTAACATAAACCCTACCCCCCCAAATAAGCCCTTCTGGATGGGGCTACTGGAGCTGTCACAAGGTGAAACAGGTGTCAGGGCATGGGTAGTCTGCCTATGAGGGCCCTGAGGTAAGCCAGTGCGGCGTCCATGGCGAAGCTCCACCCACTCTGCCTTGCAGGGGCAGCACTGGTGCACTGCATGGCCTCCTGCCCTGCTGTGAACAAGCAGAAGAGCCGAGGTGGCACAGTGGTTAGGGTGCAGTACTGAAGGCCACTACAGCTGACTGTTATCTGCAGTTCAGCGGTTCTAATCTCACCGGCTCAAGGTTGACTCAGCCTTCCATCCTTCTGAGGTGGGTGAAAGGAGGAGCCAGACTGTGGGGGCGATATGCAGACTCTGTAAACCGCTTAGAGGGGGCTGAAAGCCCTATGAAGCGGTATATAAGTCTAACTGCTATTGCTATTGCTAGAAGAAGTGGGCCTCCTGTACATGGGAAAAAATAAGACATCCCCTGAAAATAAACCCCAGTGCTTATTTTGGGGCGCAAAAGAAATTTTGGGGAAACATGGATATATATGATTGTTTCTTATTTTTTTCTTGTTTTTTAATATGTTGAAAGAAACTTTTTAAATATTATTTTTAACATTTCTTGTAAGTCTTAGTTTATTCTGAGCCTTAGTTTTCCTGACTTCTTTTTGCAGATTTGGACTATATGCTGGTATTCTGTCTTAATTATGTCTCTCTCTTTTCATTTTTTATATTTATCCTTTTTGTCTGCTTTTTCAGAGCGATCTTTTTGTATGCAAAATGCTTGTTTTTTGTGTGCAAAAAATGCTTGTTTTGAAGTTTAGACTTAAAAGCTTGTCTAAGCCTTTCTCTCTCTCTCTCTCTCTCTCTCTCTCTCTCTCTCTCTCTCTCTCTCTCTCTCTCATCTATCTATCTATCTATCTATCTATCTATCTATCTATCTATCTATCTATCTATCGTTCTCACTTTTCTTTCACTGAATTCAATAGTTGGGTAAAGATTTAGAGGTTATGAACTGATCTCTATTTGATTGCCTTCTTTATCACCATCAAATATTCTTCTTGAAAAACCTTTCCACAAACTTCTTTATAAGTTGAATGTCCACAATTCAAGGATGACCCATTTTATAATAACTCCCAAGAAAAACATTAATCCTAAATTATTTGGGTTAGCGCCATCATTGAAGAAAGCAAGAAATTGTTGGAAAATCTCTCTAATGGCAGATATTTTTTCCAGATGGAGTAGATGGCCTTTCTTCCTGTATGTTTTTAAGGAAATGACCCATATTCTCTTTCACTTAGAAGGAAGAGTATACAAACACCTTTTCTCAGCTTTCTTGCTTTTCCATATCCAGAATTAGATGTGGTAGGCTAAATTCCATCTCAGAATAATCTTATTCTTTTAAGCAAAAAACAAAAGTAATTTTTATGCGCAAAATAAGGTTCAAGGCGTAACTCAGAGAGGGAACTTCTGAGTTACTCATGGCTAATTGAAGACGTCTGTGAAAAGCAAAGAATTATGATTACGATGAAGAATGAAGGAACAGCAAGTCCTTTAAAAGCAGTCAAGAGAAAGAGAGAGCAGGAGATTGCCCACAAGTTCAACAAATGGCAATTCCTTGTGAGGGGATCCTAAAAGAGTGGTCTGTAGATCTTTTGTAAGTCCATGAAATCTTGTTGTGTTCACTTGATTGACTCCCAATCAAGGGAGTCAACTATTTCTTGGTTATATTAATATCTTAAATAGGGACTTAAGGGTTTAAAACAAGATGTAATTGGCAGAAAGCAAAAAAACATATTTAAGAACGTTTTAAACAGACTAGAGAGGCCTGAGGATTCAGGAACACGAATACTTTCTGAAAAGTTTAGAAAAACAGAAATTGCAAAAAGGATTCTTGCCTGCAGAAGAGAGAAATGTAAGATAAATACCTGCCAAGCCTTCACTCTTGGAGTTTTTAAGTTCTTACGACCGTCTAATTTTCTCCTCTTGGATTTGGACAAATGGGCTGCATGTAAGGCCCATGCCACAGCCCAGATGATGTTGTAATTGTCCAAAGACAGGATCTGATCCTTCACCTGTTGGGGATGAGCCTGCAACTTCCCCCTCTCTCTGCACCGTCTCCAGACTGTCACAGAAAAGGCATCCTTGGTTTCTGAGCACTTAAAGGATTTTTCTATAAATAATCCCATGTAAGAATGAAGCTGCCTGTAGTGATGATAATCCAGGGTTTTCTTTGCCTTCAGAACAAAGGAAAGGATGCTATGAAAGTGGTGACGAGAGACTGCGCTGCTCTCTGATAAATAAAAGGTTAAGTCATAGAGCACTGTTGCAAGCAGGACTTTCCCTTCAATAGGTCCATTTACCTTGAGATGTACAAAGTGTAGGACGGCTGTTCCTGCATCAATTGAATTCATTTCTGTAGCGAAAAGGAAGACGCTTACTTGTCTCCACTTGCGATATACGTTATAATCTACTGAAAGATAAGGAACAGTTGCTGAAAAGCTCTGTGATATAACAGGAGCGATGCCATTCCTTATCAGCATGGAGGTCATGATAGTCAGGAATTTCTCCCCCTTCTCGGTGTCGATGACAATCAGACCAACCAAAGTCCACCTGAAATGGAGGAGCAGCTTGACCATTGATGAATAATGGAATCCTTCTGCAGGGAGCATCGCGTAGAAGAAAGGAAAGCTCGTTTTATCCCTCAGAATCTGGGAAACAAAATTGTAACTAACCTGAAAAGGAATGGAAAAAAATGTTATTTTCCAATAGTGGAGAACTATTTAGATAGATAGGTAGAATTCTTCATTGGCTAAGTGTGATTGGAGACACAAGGAATTTGTCTTTGGTGCGTATGATCTGAGTGTATATAAAGAAAAATAAAATAGAATACATTCATCAAGAATCATAAGATACTACACTTAGCGATAGTCCTAAGTTACTAATAAGCAATCAAATCATACTAGGAAACAAATAAAACAGTATTAATTGTAAAGATACAAGCAACATGATTATAGCCATAAGTGGTAAAAGATAGGTACTAGGAAGGACGAGAAGAATAATAGTAATACAATCTTAGTAATATTTGACAGTGTTGTGAGAATTAGTTGTTTAGCAGAGTGATGGCATTTGGGGAAAAACTGTCCTTGTGTCTACGTATTCTAGTGTGCAGTGCCCTACAGCATCGTTTTGAGGGTAGGAGTTTGAGGGTAGGAGTTGAAACAATTTATGTCCAGGATGTGAGGGGTCTGTAGATGTTTCCACAGCCCTCTTTTTGACCTGTGCAGTATACAGATCCATGATGAAAGGCGGGTTGGTAGCAATTGTTTTTCTGCAGTTCAAATTATCCGTCTTGTTTGGTTGCAGAGCCAAACCAGACAGTTATGGAGGTTATGGACAGTCTACTGTAGACCAAGGAAAGCCAAGAATGTAAAATATCAATTCTATGTCTAAGGAAGGCTTAGTTCCTGTAGTGAAAATGCCTCTACTCACGCCTCTACTCAAGCCCTGCTTTTCTCCTTTTGCTCCTTGAAGGATTTTTTTCCTTCCAGGAGAATAAAAGGTCCCCAAGGCAGGACTCGGACTATGACAAGACTGGATATGTTTGCTTTACTCCATCTCTTAGAGAAAGCTGCATGATTAAAATTTGTCTTAGCAGCAGAGACTCACCTGTGGGATTTTGTAAGTGCCCAGCATTGAAGATATCTGGATGGAGAAGCTAGTTTCAGTCCCATCAAGAACAGTCACTGTGTTTCTCTGTCTCCCACAACTGTAGTTGGGGACGTTGGCCTCCCCGTCTGACAGCAGATCCAGCAAAGCATCTGAGGTCTTTCCTGCACTATAATAATTATCATAGACACTGTAACCCAGGGTGATATTGGGCAAGAGACGGGAATCCTGATTAATCTCTTGGACAGCCAAAATGAAGGAAAGCTTTTTCGAGTATCCCATTACTTTTGCTCTGCAAAGATAATGTATTAAATGAAAAATGATTTTTTTTTAATTTAATCTCTTTGTAGTTCTAATCAGACCAGGGATTCTTCTAAATTGATTAGAGCCGAGGTAGCAAACTCAAGGCCCGCGGGATGGATCTGGCCCATGCAGTGCTTAGATCCAGCCCACAGACCTGTCCTGGAAACAGCGAGGCACTGTTTTTGCTGGCAGAATGCTTAGGCCACTACAGCCACCCCCGACACAAATGACATAGCTGGCCAAGCCCCTCCCACCTCCCCAAGATCAAACACAACCCTGATGTGTCCCTCAATGAAATCCAGTTTGAAACCCCTGTGTTAGATCGGTTGAATGGATGAGGCAGACTCACGATTCAGCAACAAACAGCTCTTTATTAAGTGACAACTATATACAATCCTTTTATATTGAGCTGTCAGACCATTCAACCAATCAGATTTGAATACTGTTCCCCCCGGTACAGAGGACCTTGGTGGAAACTATCATACTGTTTGTCAGTATGTAACAACCTGGATTAGAGCAATACAGAAAAAAAATGTAACTTCAAAATAATAAAAATCAGTAAGCTACCCAAAGGTGTTTTTCAAAGGAAGTGCACTTTGTTTTTCCATTAAAGACCTTTTGTTTCTCATCCAAGAAGCTTTTTTTTGGTTCTGAGAAGTGAAATATTTTCAAAGACAAAATAAAGTCCAGTTTTGAAAAGCACCTTTGGGCCAACCACAACCTGGATGACCCGAGAGTCTCCATGGATATTTAACAATAAATTACATTAATAAAATAAATCTGATTATATTTCAAAAGCACTAACCAAGTATGTGACAGCTGAGCAGGTTTTCAGGTTTGTCGACATATGTGGATGGATTATTTCAGTGGTTCCCAAACTTGGCAACTTTAAGACTTGTGGACTTCAACTCCCAGAGTTCTCTAGCCAGAAGAGCTAGCTGGAGAATTCTGGGAGTTGAAGTCCACAAGTCTTAAAGTTGCCAAGTTTGGGAACCACTGGATTATTTCATGATTCCAAAGAAGGCAAGAGATCATTACAATATCTTTCACATTTTAATGAAACTCTGGGATTCAATTTACATTTTAATGCAACTTAAGTGTAAAGAATCTACTTCTTATTAGCTTATTCTTGAGGTTGCCAATATCTTGGCAGTTGTCTAAGATTTTAGTGTGACTTATATAGTCATCCTTTTTCTTTCTGGTTATATTCTCCTATTTTTAATATTAGAGTTGTTTAAATGTTAAATACAGAATTAATACACAGTCAGATGCAAATCACATAAAATGAGCTTAGAGTCTTAACAAGGACAATATGTTGCCCTATTTCCTGGAAAATAAGACCTACCTTGATAATAAACGCAATTGAGCTTTTGAGTGCATGGGCTAAATAAGCCCTCCCCTGAAAGTAAACCCGCCCCAAAAATATTGCAACACAGCAGCAGCCATGAGGTTATTGTGCTTGCTGCCTCCTGCACCTCAAAAATAATAAGGCCAAGTGCTTATTTTGGGGGGGTCAAAAGAAAATAAGACCCTGTCTTATTTTTGAGGAAGCACGGTATCAAGTCTGTATTTTGATACCCACTGTCAGAAGCCTTTGACTGAAGGCTTCAATTTATGTTGAAATCACTATAGGATTAAGGTATTTCGTATCAGTTCAAAATGGGAATCACAGACATGGAAATAAACTAAATAAAAACAGAAGGGAGTGTCTATCCCATTTAAATATGGGGGGTGGGGAATAGCCTTCTTGCACTTTTGTATCCATATTCACCCCTTTATGGGAGAAAGGAATGGTAGAAGATTGGATCCACATTCTCCCATCCATAATCCAATTATTTCAAAAATATTAAAGAAAGCGTTTGTTCTTCAAAGTCAGGAAAAACAGAAGATGCCTGTTTGATGATTTTATTTGCTAACTTCAAAGTAGGCTGTCGGATTAAAGTTGAAATGGCACAATACCTGGTTGGAACTGCTGAAATAAGTCAGAAATGGAATGCAGTACAGGAAGATCGACTTACTTGGATACTTGAGAAGTAGGATTTTTTTTGAAAGTTATTGTTTTTACAAAAGCCTTGGTTAAAGAGTCTATACCACCAATGGAAATGTCTCCTGGCCTGTAATGATTCTTTGGATCCAATTTACTTCTCTGTAGGGTCAGGAGGCATTTGGCATTGAGCACACTGCAGACTCCCTGGGTCCACAGAAGCAGAAGCAGCAACATAATTTGTTCCTGATGGACCTTCAACTTTCTGTACAATCAGAACAAAATCTGAGAAGATGAAGTGGAAGAGTAATTCCTTATTTCCGAATGGGTTCAGACAAAGCTTCACTTCTGAGGTGGGGAGGAGAAAACAAGTCTTCTCTCTCTCTCCCTCTCTTTAGACCCATTTATACCTCTGTGGATTTCTAATGCCATGACATCAACCCATAAGGCTTTTATGTGAAATTGAGGTGGAAATGTATTACAGCAATGTTTGTGTCAAGTCTTCTGAAAGTTTGCTGAAAGATTTCTAGGGAATTAGCACCAAGGCAGCAATTAAATCACTATAATTTGGATAATGGCAATGAGGAGAGAATTCACAGATGAGTTCTGAACTTTAGAGATGAGCCACTGGGTGAGACAGGAGTTCTTGGTTCCAAACCTCTCTAAGAAATTGTCTTTATGCAAACCAGTGTCAAGAGAAAGTGTTAGTATGTATTTAAACAGTCCAACATTGATCTGGGTGTAATTGCCTTGACAATATTGTCAAGTCAATCAAGGATGAGATTGATGGTTGCTTCTTTTTTAAATGAGATAATAAATTTAGCATGAGAAATATGATAGGAAAATGTCACAAACTACAGATAGGAAAACAAAAAAAATGTGGTGGCAGTTTTTGAACAGATAGATTCTGAACTCTTTGATTGTGTTACTACATTCTTGAGCATATACAGAATTTCTGAGATATGACACTTAGATGAACTTAATTCCATGTTGTAAATTCTTGAAATTATCCCAAAAGGCAGACATATATGAAATCTGCTTTTTAAGCTAATTTGAAGAATTTGCAACATAATGTAGCATAGGGCTTCCTGCCTGAGCAGGTAGTTGGACGAGAAGACCTCCAAAGTCCCTTCCAACTCTGTTATTCTGTTATTCTGTCTCCACCTACATGAGTATTAAAGAGTGGCTGTGCAGATCCTATCTATCCTAGGCTCATTAATCTGCATCTTTGCCCTCATATGCTACAATATTCTTCCTAGACCCAACTTGAATACAAAGGAGCAACTAATGATAAAATTAGGAGGGTTCCTAGTTTTAATTCCTGGTTTTTATTAGTGTACTGTAAACATAAATGAAGATAGTGTGAAAGTCAATTATTTTTATGTGTTTCATACACACTTTCATTCTTCCTTCTCAAAATTGAATTATGCTGACCAATGAAGGTTAAATCTCAATTTAAGCCAATCCTTTGCCTGCTTTGGAAATATGACTGAACTTGCCTCTAGCTTGTTTTACTGATGTTCCATTACCTCTTTCTAGCTGGGACTCAGGAAATGAAACATGAGGCTCAACAGAAGAATGACTCTGAAGTCTGCTTTTCTCTAGCAATGTGTCTGCTAATTAGTGGTGGGTTTCAAATTGTTTTAGAACCTCTTCTGTAGGTGTGGCATGCTTTGTGGGAGTGGCTTGCCTGCCATGTGACTGAGTGGGAGCGGCTTGGCAGTTATGTGACTGAGTGGGCATTGGCCAACTTGTAAAATGTGGTGAAACTCACTTAACAACGCTCTTGCTTAGCAACCAAAATGTTGGCTCAAAAACTTTGGCATTTGAAGCACACAAGTCTTAAAGCTGTCAAGTTACAAGACCCTTGCACCTAAGGTGACCAGATTTTCAGATTGGAAAAGAGGGACACCCTTGACCGGGGGGGGGGGGGGGGCTTGATTAAAAAATTTTTTTTTTGTCAAAAGGTCACCCCAGGACACTGAAACCAGCATAAATACGAATCTGTTGCCAAACAAAATTTTGATCACGTGACCATGAGGATGCTGCAACGGTCGCTAAGTGTGAAAAATGGTTGCAACGGTCGCTAAGTGTGAAAAATGGTCATCAGTCACTTTTTTCAATGCCATTGTAACTTTGGTCACTAAATGTTTTCCCCCTCCTCGAGACTCCTCACTTCTTCCTTCATTCCTCTTGCTTATCTACCTTCACCTTATCTGTCTTCTGCTCTTTCCCTCTCTTCCTTCCTTCCTCCCTCCTTCCATCCTCTTCTTTCCTCACTCACTCCCTTCCTCCTTTTTTCTCTTCCTTCCTCCTTCTATTCTTTATACGATATAAAATTCAATGAGGGTGAAACACACCAAATCTGGCAAAGCTGCCTTGCACCAACCTGCCCTGCCCATAGAATAGCAGCCACTTTGAGACACATAAACCTGGTCTGAACATATTGCATCACAAAGATTTGCAAAGATCACATTTGCAAAAAGGAACATTTCTTGTAGTAAATACATTTTATAAACAATTTAAAAGTAAAAATCCCCCCAAAATAATAAAAAAGGTATTCTATAAATAAAAGAAATCCTTAAAAACCATTGTTAAGTATTACACCAGCAATAATTTATACTGTCACCATTTCAAACTATCATCAGAAATACGAATCCATTGCCAAACATCAACATTTTGATCGCGTAACCATGAGGATGCCACAACGGTCGCTAAGTGTGAAAATGGTCGCTAAGTGTGAAAAATGGTCATCAGTCACTTTTTTCAATGCCATTGTATATTCCTGATTATTAAAAGTGCAAATTCACTCAGTGTCAATCATGACTCCTGAGTCCATTTCAAAGTATTGTGCATAGAAATTTTAAAAATGGCTTGTTTCAATTTATTTTGGATAGAATCTTTTTTTAAATAGTCTAAGACAATTTAAAAAAAGAATCAACACAGAATACCACTATTTAAAAAAATCATATGCACAATAAATAAAATATTATTTTAAAATACATTGAGCCTATACTCCTTACAGTAAATGACTCATCTGGAAACAAGCCAATAGCATTTTTTGTGCTTTCAAATTTACAGATGTTCCAAAATCAGCTTAAAGTCCAAATATTTAAAGACCACCCCCCTCAAAGCTATCTTACCAGAGCTTTAAATATCTTCTGGGGAGGCCCTGTAATCCCATTCATGACAAAGGTAGGGCTTTCTCAGGAGGAAGGTTTCAGCTGGTGCCCATCCTTTGGAAACCTCCTCCAGAGCAGGGAGCCCTAACCTGCTGTCCATTCAGGAAGGCTGTACAAATTATTCTGTCTTCTAGAGCCATTGGGATTTAATATGGTTTTATCACTGGATTTTCTTTTTATTGTTTTTGTGGAATTGTTACAATGATTTTATAATAATATAATTTTATTTGGCATTTTTGTTGCTGTAAACTGCTGAAAGCCCCTGATAGAATACAAATTATTTAATAATAAATTTAAAAAGCTGGATGCAAGATATGAAAACATTGCAAACTATTGTTCAAGATAATTTGAGAAAAGGGAATCATTCACCAAGAGTGCTAATAACTACTGCTAAGTTATATAGCAAATCAGATACTAAGGCCTAATGCCACAGAGGGGAGAGAAATTCATAAGTTTTCAAGATTTCCTGCACTGCTTCAAACATATACACTTAATACCAATGAATCCACAGCTATTATTTGATACAAGAAGATGGGTATGGAGAACGGAAAGAAATTTAAATTAATAAAAAAGATGCCACTGAAATCATCTGTTTTAAATTATAATCCCTCTTCCTGACAGTGGATCAATAAAAAAAAGATTATGCCCAATTCAAACTGGAAAAATACATTTAGCTCAAAAAAATAAGATCGTCATGGTGATGAAAGAACATGGCAAGTATCCCTAGGAATTATTTGTCTCCAGGCAAATAAGGAAATACCTGTTGCTCTGGTCTTTAATGCAATTCTTGCTTAAGGCAGAGCCCTCCCCCGAAAAAATGCTTCTGCCGGGCTGCGAGAGCCACGTGGAAGTTGTCTGCACGGCTGAAAAACGGACTGTTTGCTGGGCTGGGAGGAGGAGACAGCGCCCTGCCTTCTCCCCCTTTGGCTTTGCGGAGTTCACAGCCAGCACGGGCGGCAAGTCTGGATGGAACCACGTGGAAGTTCTCTGCGTGACCGGCAGCTGCTTTTTACTCCCGAGTAAAATTTTTACTCGGGAGTAAGTAAAATTTACATTATTTACAAAACATGATTTATTTTACTCACCACCAGTAAGCGCAGCTGCAACCCCAACAAGAAAGACAAAATAAAATGGAGACTCGCGCATGCGTCCTCAGCTAAGGAGTCCAGCCAATCAGTGAGCTGGTTGGCCAGCTCACTGATTGGCTGGAGTCAAGCCAATCAAATCAGTGAGCGGCGGGCTGGGCTGGCTTAAATTTGTAGGTAGCATAGAACAGAACGATGAGCCAGCCCAGCAGCTGATGGGCGGGAGTTGCGAGCGCCAAAAAAAGCGTGCCTTTTAAAAAAGCGGGCGGGACGCGGGAAAATGCATCAAAAAGCGGGGGTGTCCCGCCAAAAGCGGGATGTCTGGTCACCTTACTTGCACCACTAACCCTTTAGAAAAAAAACCCCAGGGGTGTTCAAACTTGACAACTTTAAGACTTGTGGGCTTCAACTCCCAGAATTCCTCCTCTCACTCTTCATCTTGATGATGTGCGGATGGGCAGGGGGACGGAGCTGGAACCGGTTCTAAATGGCACTGTAGATTTGTGGAACCTCTTCTATAGAAGAGGTTAGAACTGGCAGGAACCCACCCCTGCTGCTAATGTTTAACAAGGCAAAAGGAACTCTGGGTTCCTGGTTTTTTTGTAGAATTTTAAAGTTTTTAATTTGCATAGTTTTAAGATTGTAACTTTTTTTCAATTTAACATGTTGTGATCTGGATGCTGCCCAGTCATCTTATTGGGGTAATGGGTGGCATATAAATGTAATAAATAGGGTAATTCTGACTGACCTTTTTTCCCTTTTCTAGATTGATTATTGTCATCCTTGGATTCACATATCAGACTTTCCCCTCCCCTGATTGTGGAGTAACAGCTTTTTAAATGATCCCTTGCAGTCTATGGAGACATGAATAAGAGCATTCACTCATGCTTTGACAACAATGGAGTTATTCTAAATTTATTTGGGAAACATTAATTCATTGATCATAGACTCCATGAAGTCTGTTATAAACTTTCCCCTTTCCCTAGTACCATCTTAATCAACCTCATTCAAGGAGACAATAGTAAAAAGTCAGTTTGAACAGAACCTCCCAGAGATCAGTCTTTGTTTGACACAGAAATGTCATACTCATCTCTCTAAAACTGAATTCACCCCACTTTTTGGATATCTCAAGTCATTGCTCAATTAAATTGAGAGTAGGGACATGAGTAGCTGAGAATTGGAAAAGAGAGGATGGCAGAGCTTCAAAAATCCTCTCTAGCCGTAGGATGATTTGAATACTTTGGTATAATAGTATGTAGTGACCATTTTATATTAGAAAGATCTTTGTTTATTAAATAGATCAATGATGATGTAAGGAATAATTGATATATACATGAATTGAAATACTTAACCACTATATGGATTAATAATTAATAATGGGAAACTATTCTTGGAATTCTGGATGATTGATGGCATTATGGTTAATTGAAAATATGAATGTATATTATAAACTAATGGGAACTCTTTGTTCTAAACTTCGCTTTTCCCCCTTAGAGGTAGGTGATACTATAATACTTTAAGGACGCATTGTTTATTTGATAGATAATTACAAATTCAAGGAAATAAGGATTGTTACGAATGAAAGAATATTAATGGTAATTTGAACACATAATGCTCAATGACAGAGAAACATTCAGTTATGTTTAATGTAAACCAGTGATGCTAATCCTAAACTTAAGAATTGATGCACAAAAACTTGTAACCAAATGACATGCTTAATGAAATGGAGGAAAGTTGTTCTTTTTTATTCTCTTGCTTTGTTTTGTATGTGTTGTTTTGTTTAAGAGCCAAGGTGGCGCAGTGGTTAAATGCAGCACTGCAGGCTACTGCTAGATCAGCAGGTGAGAGGTTCAAATCTCACCGGCTCAGGGTTGACTCAGCCTTCCATCCTTCCGAGGTGGGTAAAATGAGGACCCAGATTGTTGGGGGCAATATGCTGACTCTCTGTAAACCGCTTAGAGAGGCCTGAAAGGCCTATGAAGCGGTATATAAGTCTACTGCTATTAAAAAGAATAAAAATATATTTTAAAAAAAATCCTCTCTAGCCAAAATAGACTTTTAGGCAGACTTTTGCTTACACACACTCTTAAATGGTGTTGCGATGTGGGAGAGGGAAGACATGGGATCAATCTCACAATACCTACCTTTTAGGGCTGTCCTAGATGAGACTGGTCACAGCTTGAAGATTGATATCACTTTATGTGGAATTAAAAATGTAGGACGCAAAAGCCAAAAATCAAGATGCAATGTAGTATTTATTTATTTAAAAATGTGCACTAGACTAGAGAATTGCTCCCAGAAAATAATGGGAGGGATTCCTACAGAGAAAAGGTTGCAATCATATTTATGGATTTCAGAAGCAAGGAGAAAATGATACAATCATACATATGAAAAGATAACAGTTGATGGATGCATGGAGATTCATAATTAATAAACCTCAGATTAATTTCCCACCCTTCTACTGTTCTATCTTCAGTAAAATATATTTAACTTAATAGAAATAAACATGTCGATTATGTTGCAATAGAAATTCTAATAAAGCTGCTTGACAACCAAATATCAAGCTTTCCCTCTATGTTTCCATTTTGCTAACATACTCCACTCCTTTAAGAATTGTTTTTCACTATGGGGGAAATATTAAAATGGCACAAGTTGCTTGTAAGAATTATTAACTGATAATTTGGAACGTATCTATCAAAAACTCACTCACGCTTCTATTTTATCTTGACATCACATGTCCTTTTGTATTCAGATCTGGTCTTGGGAAAATAATGAAGCAACTGGGGATGAAGATGCAGCCCAGAAATCCCGCATTGGAGGCCAAGATGGAAAAGACCTGCACAGCCACCATGTACTTCCCTTTGGTGCTCAGGTAGGTGGGCAGGAAGGACACCCAGACACTGCAGAAGACCAGCATGCTGAAGGTGATCAGCTTGGCTTCATTGAAAGATCCAGGTAGATTCCTGGACAGGAAAACCTCTATGAAGCAGATGGCAGCCAGGAAGCCCATGTAGCCAAGGGCAACTTAAAACATGGGGACAGAACCTTTATTGCACTGTAGTATGATTTCTCTAGATTGTGAGTGCATGTCAGACTCAGGGAAGGGTGGGAAAGCACCTAACCAGCTAATGCAGAGGAGAATTTGGAGACCAGAGCAAGAAAGGATAAGGGACTTGGCCAAACTCTTTCCAAGCCATTCCTGAACTTTATTTCCTGATTTTGTGGTGCAGAAGGCCAGCGCGCATGTGATGGTTTTGGCCAGGACAGCAGAAATGGCAGCAGAGAAGATGATGCTGAAGGCTGCTTGTGATAGAAGGTAAGTGAATCTTCTTGGCCTACCAATGAACAAGAAGTGGCGGCGAAGAAGGAAAAGAGGAGACACAGAAGAAGGATATAAGAGAGATTCTGATTGTTGGCTTTGACTATGGGAATTTCTTGAAATTTAATGAAGATCCCTAAGACAAAGTATGTGGCTAAATAGAGGATAAAGTAATGGAATGAACCCCAATTTTTCTTGATAGGATAGGAAAGTCTTAAACTTGTGGATACAGTGACCTTGGTTATTATTTGGATGTTGATCTCCGGACATTTGCTGCATTCCTCTGCATGTGAGAAAGAACAAAAGTAACATTGAACTTAAAACTTTATATGATGCCCTAATCTCCATTCAAATGTTGGTTAGGCTGGCAGCCATTGAGGAAGATTAATTTGGCTTTCTGAAGTGAGCAATGCATTGGACTTGTGGCCTCAATCACACCTTTTGGGTATGACTTTTATAATGTGCATCTATTTCTCTGAAGAAACCAGACACTTGTCTCATACGGATAGAGAAAGTTTTTGCTGATATATATTTATCAGTATTCAACCAGAGGGAACTCTTTGTCTGAATGCTTGATGTTTTCTTTCATATACTCTTTCCTTTGTTTCTTTCTATTTACTATTTTAATTCTTTTAATTTTTTAATCTATATTTTAACTTTGGAAAAGAATAAAAAAATATAAAAAAGAATGAAGGCTTTGGTTTTATTAGTCATGATGCCTATAGCTGGTCCAATGAAAAACTGTACAAAAGAGATGGTTTGCACCCATCCAAGAAAGGGACTGAGTTACTTGGCATTACATTCACAGATTTTCTGGATAAACATTTAAATTGAACAGCGGGGACAGAGAATTAATAGATACAGAACATTTCTGTCCCCAGCAAACTAAAATTCATAGGGTTATCAGTGCATGTAACACAGATGTTTGTGTGGGTAAGATTATCACTCCCGCTGTCAAGCAAAACCAAGCATTTAATAGTGATTGCCATACCATGTGCATGAATTATACAAGTGGCAAGAAAATTGGGGCAGTCAGGCATAACACAGGTTATGTAGACAGTAAACACAGGGTGAATCAAAATGGACTCAAAAGTCTATACACCAATGCACAGAGTATGAGGAATAAACAAGGTGAATTAGAAATTCAAGTAAAAGCAGGCAGAAATGATATTATTGCCATTACAGAAACTTGGTGGGATGAAACCGACAAATGGAACATACAGCTAGAAGGATTTAAATTATTTAAAAGAAATAGACCAAATAAAAGAGGAGGTGGAGTTGCACTATATATAAGAAATAACTACATCTCTACAGAAATAGAGCACAACAATGATGAGAACTATCTTGAATGCATTTGGGTCAATATTAAAGGTTGGGGGGGAAATGAAATTGCCATAGGTCTATACTACAGGCCACCCAACCAAGCAGAGGAAGTAGATTAACTTTTTGCTAGTCAGCTAACTAAGGTATGCAGGAAGCACACCACAATAGTAATCGGAGATTTTAACTGCCCTGACATCAACTGGGAAACAAACTCTGCACCAAGTGGAAGATCCAACAGGTTCCTAACAAACCTAGCAGGCAACTTTGTTTCCCAAAAAGTAGAGAAGGGAACTTCTCTACAAAAGCCCAGTCTAGTACAATACCAATGAAGAAGAAAAATAACAGCTCCCAAAAGAAACCAGCATGGCTACATAAAGAACTCCCTGACAAATTGAAAGACAAAAAAGATAAGTATAAAAAGTGGAAAGAGGGGAACATAACTAAGGCAGAATATCAGCAAATAGCCCGAGCCTGTAAAGATGAGGTGAGGAAAGCTAAGGCTCACAATGAAGAAAGGCTTGCCACAAAAGTAAAAAATAACAAAAAAGCTTCTTCCAACATGTTAAAAACAAGAAAAAGGGTTAAGGAAACAATTGGTCCATTGCTGGGAGAAAGAGGGAGTCAAACTATTCTCCAAGGCACAGGGTAGAACAAGAAGCAATGGGTGGAAACTAATCAAGGAGAGAAGCAACTTAGAACTGAGGAGAAATTTCCTGACAGTTAGAACAATTAATCAGTGGAACAGCTTGCCTCCAGAAGTTGTGAATGCCCCAACACTGCAAGTCTTTAAGAAGATGTTGGATAGCTATCTGTCTGCAACGATATAGGGTTTCCTGCTTAGGCAGGGGGTTGGACTAGAAGACCTCCAAGGTTCCTTCCAACTCTGCTATTGTATTGTATTGTATTGTATTGTATTGTATTGTATTGTATTGTATTGTATTGTATTGTATTGTATTGTATTGTATTGTATTGTATTGTATTGTATTGTATTGTATTGTAGAGAGTCTTAAGAGTCAACATTGGGTGAGGAAGTCCTCCAGGATAATACACACTTCAAAATTGTGGCTAACCTTTAAGTAATAAATATATGTTAGAAGGATTCAGTAGCAAGGAAAAAAATTCCCTCCAATATAAGAATATGATTTTTTTAAAAATGGGAATAATAAAATATTATTATTGATATTTATTTTTGCATTTTCCTGTTTCCTCATAGGTTTTCTACTATTCTTTCTTTGAAATATAGAATAATTTAAAAAATATGAATGTCTGTACGGATTCTTAAGGTTCATGTATTGAGTGAAGGAGTAATGCACACTTCAAAATTATGGCTAATGTTTAAGCAAAACAATATATATTATAAGGTTTCACAAGCAAGAAAAAACTTTTCCCCACCAATATTGAAGCACCATTAAAAAAATAGGAATAACAAAATAGGGAAACTTGGAATCAAATCTATTGATCAATATAATAGATAAAAGTCATATTTCTCAGAATATTTGCTGTGAGCTGATAACAGGGATGGGTTCCGCCTGGCACTACTGCCTGTTAACTCGTGTGCGCACCTTGTGTGAATGTGCAGTGCAGTAGAAATTGTTCTGCGCATGCGCAGAAATGAAAAACAAGATGTGGGCGGCGACGACTGAATCAGTCTAAACTGGTAGGAACCCATTACTGGCTGGTAAGCTGTGTAAAAGAAATTAAAAAAGGAACATGGTTTCCATACTTCATGACTGGTAGACCTGCCAACATAACCAAAGAGCAACAAAACTCAGATAAATGTGTGACATATTGTACATCAGTGGGGGGATTCAAATTATTTTACTACCAGTTCTGTGGAAGTGGCTTGGTGGGCATTGAATGACTTGGTGACATGGCTTGGGGGGGGCGCGTGGCAGAAGGATACTGTAAAATCTCCAGTCCCATCCAACTCCAGGCAAAGGATACTGTAAATGCTCTATTTCCTCCCAATTCCAGGGGAAGGATGTGGCAAAATCCCCATTTCCTCCCAATCAGCTGGGACTCGGGGGGGGGGCAGAGAATAGATGGGGGCAGGGGCAGTCAGAGGTGGTATTTACCAGTTCTCCAAACTACTCAAAATTTCTGCTACCGGTTCTCCAGAACTGGTCAGAACCTGCTGAATGCAACCTGACATACATGCTAACAACCTCTCTTCATATTGCATGAAGGCAATTTCTTAGAGAAGTTTGGAGCCAAGATCTCCTGTCTAACTCGGTGACTCATTTCTAAAGTTTGGACCTCATCTGTGACTTCTCTCCTCTCCTTATCCAAATTATAGTGATTTAATTGCTGTCTTGGCACTAATTCTTTAGAGACTTTCTGTAACTTTTCAGAACATTCTACACAAACAATCTCAATATTTTTCCACCTTGATTTCATACAAAAGCCTTGTGGGCTGTTGTCATGGCATTGGAAATCCACGAGTTAATAAATGGGTCTGGAGGAAGAGAGGATCTGGGGAGGTGTTTTTTCCTCTCTACTTCAGAAATGAAGTCTTGGCTGATTTCTGTCTGAAATAAGAAATCTATCATCCACTTCACCTTCTCACGTTTTCTTCAAACTATACACAGGATTGGAGGCTCCATCAGCAACACACCATGTTGCTACTTCTTCTTCTGCTTCTGTGGACCCAAGAAGTCTGGGCTGTGCTCAAAGCCAAATGCCTTCTGACTTTAGAGAGAGATGTATATGACCCAGAGAATCACTACAGGCCAGGAGACTTTTACATCGGTGGCATAATCTCTGAAATCAAGACTTTTTATGAAAAAACAACTTTCAAAAAAAGACCTGCTTCACGATTATGGTCGTAAGTCAATCCTCCTGTATTGCATTAGAGCAATTCTTTTTCTGATTTATTTCAGCAGTTCCAGGCTTAGCATTGTAGCATTTCACTTTTGGGCATCTATTTTAAACCTTTCAGCTGATTAGCTTCCTTTGATTTTAGCAAGTAAAATGATCAAGCAAGGATCTTCTGTTTCTTTCTTGACTTTGAAGAACAAACACTTTCTTTAGTATTTGTGAAAGTGAGGTGGATTGTGCATACATAGGAATGTTTGGTTCCATTTTCTACTGCTCTCTTTTCCCATAAAGGGGTGAAGGTGGACACAAAGATGCAGCAATCCTATTTCTTTCCCCTAAATTGAAAATGGGATAGCCACCCCCTTCTGTTTCTGATTCTTTCATTCATTGATCCTATGAAAGAATCCCAGATCACGATTTACTATTTTATTGAGTTTCTATGTCTGTGATTCCCATTTTGAATTTATAACAAATGCTGCAATATTATAATGACTTGAATGTAAATTTAAGTCTTCAGTCAAAATAGAAATGTGCAGGAATCTATATTTTATTGGATTTGTTTAGATGCAAAGTTTATTTTCTGTGTGGTTTGTGTTTGAGTGTGGACTTGTTCTGTATTTAACAATGAAACAACTCCAATATCCAATACTGGAGAACATAAATAGAAAGAAAAAGAGAGAATATATAAGTCTTAAATCAACTGCAAGGATACTGAAAACCTCAAAAATAAGCCAAAGTTAATAATAAGTAGATTTTTTTTGGAGCTAAATTGCATGGAGTAACTGAAAATCAAATGTAAATTGAATGAATCCCAGGGTTTCATTACAATATCATAGATAGCTGCAGCAATTCTTCTTTAGATATAGAAAATAATCCATCCAAATATGTAATTAAATTCTGACCACTCTGCTGTCAAATATGTGCTTAGTGATTTGAAATATAATCATATTGGTTTTATTAATATAAATGGGTTTTTAACCACTTTTAAGTTACATTTTCTCTGCAATGCTCTAATCCATTTTAGAAGAATATCTGGGCTAAGGCAGATTAGAAGGATTTTGGTAAAAACAGATGGAATAAAATGTTCTCCTTAATTAATGTATGGTATCCTCACAGGATCCAATCAATTGAAAACTCAAAACTGCTTTCCTTCATTCTGGCCATCCAAGAGATCAACCAGGATTCCCGTCTCTTGCCCAATATCACCCTGGGTTACACTATCTATGATAATTATGACAGTGCAAGACAGACCTCAGATACTTTGCAGGACCTGCTTTCCGACGGGGAGGCCAGTGCTCCCAACTACAGGTGTGGGAGACAGAGAAACACAGTGGCTGTTCTGGAAGGGACTGAAACTGGCTTCTCCATCCAGATATCATCCATGTTGAGCACCTACAAAATCCCACAGGTGAGTCTCTGCTGCTAAGACAATTTTTAATCATGCAGCTTTCACTGAAGGATGGAGTACAGCAAACATATTCATTCTCTCCATGGTCCCAGTCCAAATTTGGGCTTCTTCTCCTGGGATAAAACAATATCTCCAGGAGAAGAGATAGAGAAGCAGAGCATGAAGCAATGGGTGAGTATAGGAGTCTTCACTCCAAGGAGTGGAACTAAGCCTTCATTAGGGACAAAATTGGTATCTTCCATTTTGGCCTTCTTGGGTCTACTATAAAATAACATTTTTTGTTCCTTTTCAGATTAGCTACACTTTTGTTTCCCAGGTTCTGAGGGATAAAACTCAGTTCCCTTTCTTCTACTCGATGCTCCCCACAGAAGGATTCCAGTACTCAGGGATGGTCAAGCTGCTCCTCCATTTCAAGTGGACCTTGGTTGGCCTGATTGCCATCGACACCGAGAAGGGGGAGAAATTCCTGACCATCTTGACTTCCATGCTGATAAGGAACAGCATCTCTCCAGTTATCTCAGAGACCTATTCACCAACTGTTTCAGATCTTTCTGTCGATCATCGTCCATTTTTCAAATGGACAAAAGCAAACGTCTTTCTTTACGCTACAGAAATCAGATCAATCAATGCAGGAACAACTGTTCTAAATTTCCTACATCACACCACAGAGGGGCCTCCTGCAGGAAAAATCCTGATGGCAACAACGCTCTCAGACTTAACCTTTCCTTTGTTAAGGTTAACAATGTCCAATTTTTTCTTTCACAGCATTATTTCCTTTGTTCTGAAGGGAAAGCAAATGCTGGATTATCATCAGTATAACGTGTTCCATTCTTACATGATACGCTTTAAAGAAAAGTCCTTTATGTGCTCCCAAACCAAGGGTGCCTTTTCCGTGATAGTCTGGAAACGGTGCAGAGAGAGAGAGAAACTACAGGCTCGTCCGCAAGAGGTGAAGGACTACATTCTTTCTCTTGACAGTCATATCATTTACAACACCATCTGGGCTGTGGCAAGAGCCTTACATGCAACCTTGTTGACCAAATCCAAGAGGAGAAAGATGGAAGGGGTTGGGAGCTTAAAAACTCTGAGACTGAAGGCTTGGCAGGTATTTCATTTATGTTTTTCCCCCCATATATTTTTATTATTTTTATGTTTAAAACAATGCAGTACCGCGAAGTCGGAGTGACTATACATTCACATTATATACAGCTAGTCACAACTATTGACCATTAGCCTACTTAATACTTTATCAATCCTTCTGTTCAATCACAATATATACAGTTTGTTCCAGTCTTTTCACCTTGTTTTATACCAGTCATAAAATCTGTTCCAGACTTCAAAATATTCTGATTCCCCTTTATTTTTAAGTTCAAGAGTGAGCCTATCTGCTTCCGCACAGGGCAACACTTTTCTGATTATATCTAGCTCTGATGGTGTATTTTCTTTTTTCCAATATTGTGCATAAGTTATGCATGGAGCAGTTAGTATATGAAAAATTAAATCTTTCTTAAAAGTATCTTTCTTAAACCCCTCTGGTATTATACCTAGGAGAAAAATGTCTGGTTTAAACAAGATTTGGTCTCCCACCATTTGTTCTAACCATGATTGAATCATTTTCCAATACTTTTTGCCTCATTGCACGTCCACCACATATGATAAAAAGTGCCGGGTGTTTTTTTACACTTCAAACAATTTGGGACCAGATTTTTAAACATTTTGGAGAGCCGTGCTGGAGGGAGGTGCTATCTATAGAACATCTTATAAAGGTTTTCTTTATATGCCGTAGCCATTGTTAGTTTCTGATTAAGTATCCAAAGTTTTTCCCACTTAGCCAATTCCACATTGTAACTGAAATATTTTGCCCAGGCGACCATAGTTTCTTTGACATGCTGCTTGTATTCCAACAAAAATCTATACAACACTTTAATCAGCCTGTTTTCTGTCTGTATCAAAAGTTTATCTAATGTTGTGTAGTCTTTGGCAATACTTTCCTTCTTCCTATCCTGTGCAAACCTTGACTTTATCTGTAAATAAGACCACCATTCTACTTGTACCCTTGTGAAATTCTAATCTAGTTTTAATTTCCCCCTGTCTGTTCAATAACTCTTTATATGTAATTATATTTTCCATATTAATTAAATTTGGATGTATGTATGCTTCCATCACAGATAGCCAAATGGGTATTTTGGTGTAGTAGTCGTGTTTAATTTTATTCCATATTAATAACAGGGACTGTCTGATATAATGTCTACTGAAATATTTATATGCAGGTCCTTTTTCATACCAAAGGAAGGCATGCCATCCTACTTGGATATCATGACCTTCCAATTTGAGTAATCTTTTATTTCTCAACATTATCCATTCTCTTAGCCATGTTAGAGTGGCCACAGTATAATAAAGTTCCCAATCTGGTACTCTAAATCCTCCTTTTTCCTTAGTGTCTTGCATAGCCTTGAGTTTTATTCTTGGTTTTCTTCCCTGCCAAATAAATTTCGAAACCAATTGATTCAAATCCTTAAAAAACCTTTTTCTAATTTGATGGGGATATTCTGAAATAGGGAAAAGGAATTTTGGTAATACATTCATTTTTATAACTGCGATCCTACCCATCAGGGACAGTTGTAGGTTTTTCCACCTTTCTAAGTCTTTCTTAGTTTTATTGATCAAATTAGTATTCCTTGATGGTCACACAGCTCACAGATAAATGTATACCAAGATATTTGACTTTTTTGATAATTTGGATATCCAATTTCTTCGTTAACTCCTCTTTTGCTTTTGAGGTCATATTTTTAACCAACATTTTAGTCTTAGTCATATTTATCTTTAAACCCACTATTTTCCCATACTCTGTCAATTCCTTGATAAGTTTTGTACCAGACTTTATAGGATCCTCTAACACAAACACTAGATCGTCCGCAAAGGCCTGTAACTTAAATTGTTCCTTTTTGATTTCTAGTCCCTTTATTTGTTCCTCTTTACGTACATTCCTGGCTAAAACTTCTAAGGTTAATATAAACAGCAGCGGAGATAGGGGACAGCCTTGTCTTGTACCTTTCTGGATTGCTATACTTTGCGTTAATTCAGCATTAATTATTACTTTGGATTTTTGTTTTGTGTGTATTGCTCTAATCGTGTTTATAAATTTATCCCCAAATTCCATGTGTTCCAATTGTTGATGCAAAAATTCCCAGTTCACGTTATCGAATGCCTTTTGGGCATCGAGAAAAAATAGTTTTTCATTATGCACTTCATAATATTCAAGGATGTTCAGGATAATACTCATATTGTTTTTAATTTCTCTTCTGGGGAGGAATCCATTTTGATCTGGCCAATTACCTCCCTGCGACCAATAAGATCACATAGATTAGGCCTCCTCCGAGTTCCATCTGCCAGTCAATGCCGACTGGCAACTACACGGAGGAGAGCCTTTTCAGTAGTAGCTCCGACCCTTTGGAACGATCTCCCCGTGGAGATTCGTACCCTCACCACCGTCCAGACCTTCCGCACAGCCCTTAAGACCTGGCTAGCCCGTCAGGCCTGGGGACAAAGATAACTGTCCCCACCCGAATGATGAATGAATGTTGCTTACTATTTTACTTCTATGTATTGTTGTGTCTATTGTCTGTATACCCCCCCCCCCTTTATTTTATGTAAGCCGCCCTGAGTCCCCTCAGGGAAAAGGGCGGCCTATAAGCATTAATAAATACCAAATACCAAATACCAAATGATCTGCGTGGATGAATGATATAAGGATTTTTTTCAGCCATTCTGCTATTATTAGAGCAAAAATTTTGTAATCTACATTTAACAGTGAGATTAGTCTGTAATTTTGTATAAACATCTGGTCTGCGTCCACCTTAGGTAATAATACAATATTAGCCTCCATCCATGATAATGGTGTCTTTGCCTCTTTCAGCACAGCATTATAAACTTCCAACAGCGTTGGAACAAGCACATCCTGGAATTCTTTATATATTTCCACTGGCAGCCCATCCGGCCCTGCAGCTTTATTATTCTTTTGTCTTTGTATGGCTTTAATTATCTCTGATGTTTTAATGTTTTCATTGAGCATATCCTTTATTTCCTCTGGTATCTTTGGCAGATCTGACTTTTCCAGATATTGTAGTATTCCTTCCTTTGTATAGTCTTCGTTTTCTCTATATAGTTGTTCATAGAACCCTTGGGTAATCCTTTTCTTTTCCTCTAGTTGATAGCAGATCTTGCCTTTTACATCTTGTAATTTATTGATCCAGTTCTCTTGCTTTTGCTTCCTCAGCCTATAGAATAGCCACCGCCCCAGTTTATTTGCATTCTCAAAGAAATTTTGTTTTGCTTTTTTTATAGACTGTGCCAATATTTGCTTTTTCAAATATAGCCAATTCATGTTTGATCAATTCCATATTTCCTTTTATACTTCTATTTTGTGGTTTCTTTTGAAGTTCGCTCTCTAGATTTCTATACCTTTCTTTCAACTCTCTTATTTTTTGATTCTCAATTTTTTCCTTCCTAATTGTAGCCGATATTGTGACCCCTCTTATAAATGCCTTAGTTGTATCCCTTAGGTTTTGTATGGATGTGTCTCCTGGCCAGTTTTCTTTAAAGAAAAGTCTTAGTTCCCGATTAACTCTTTTAATATATTCCTGATCCTTTAGGATTGTTCTATTAGGTAACCAACGATAACTGCCCTTTTGTTTTTTCCATATAATCCTCATGGGATTGTGGTCGGCCCATAAATTGGGTTCTATGTCTATCTCCTTCACTTCCGAGATTAACTCCATCGACATCCAGACCATATCTAACCTTGATCAGGATTCATGTCTATTCAAGTAGAAGGTATATTGCTTTCCCTCTGGGCATCTTTCTCACCATACATCATAAATATTAAGTTCTTCGGCCATTTGAAAGAATGACCTCGGCAAAGTTCTCCTAGCTCATTTTCTCTTCTTTCAACTTTTGTAGTCCCATTTCTGGTCAACTATAGCATTGAAATCACCCATTAAACAAATATTTTCATTTCCCATCTCTCGAATAATGCTATGTAGTCTATAATAAAAAATTTCCTGACCTTCATTAGGTGCATATATTACAACCAGTGACATCTTCTTTTGGTTTAACATTATTTCTTCAATTAATATTCTCCCTTCCTCATCATGATAAATTAGTTTAGTCTGGATCGTGTCTTTAACATATAGTGCTATTCCTCTTTTCTTTTGATCCTCTAATGGTGTGTACCCAATCTGGGATATTCTAAGATCTGGATCTGTCATTTAGTTATATGGACCTCTTGCATTGCAATTATGTCGTAATTCAAATGTTTTAGTTTATTAAAGGTTGTTTTCCTTTTCTGGGGTGAGTTTAGACCATTGATATTCAATGATAGAATCTTGATTTCTCCCGACATAATTCTATGTGTATTTAGGTCATGTGCTTCTTGTTGCCCTTATCTCTCTCACTTCTTTTGGTTCTTCCCCTTTTTTGTCTAAAATAACTTCTTTTTCCTTTCTTGTCTCAACTGGTTCCTTTTCTCTTCTTATCTGTGCCCTGATCCTTGCATCCTTGCTCCCGACTGTTCTCCTTCGTCTTCCTCATCCTCCTGCCCAACAAGATTATTGTAGAAATCTTCCTTTTCCAAAGCTCTTCCTCATATACCATTACATGTTCATTCTAGGACATCCAGGCTTACTGAAATGGTGGGAGGTCCTCTGTCTCTGAGAGTTGAAGATGAAAATGATGTAGAAGGTTTCAGGTTTGGATCCCTGTTAGATTTTTCTTTTTCTTTTTAGACAGGCTTTGAAGCCTCATGACAGACCTTCAAGATTAGGGCAGGTCAAAAATTGCATGTTATTAGCAATAGTATTTAGGCTGACATACTATCCCATAGCACTTTATAGCAATCTCTGGGTACTTTACAATGCAGAAGCATTATTTGCATAGTGCCTCTAACATCTGGGTACTCATTTTACCAACATGGAAAGGATGAAATAAATGCATCAATTTTGAGGCTCATCATGATCAATCTACTGGCTGTGGGCAGAGTTAGCCTGTAATACCGCACCACCAGGACTCACTACCAATGGCTAATGCAGGGATTCCTTCAACACTATTGTGTTTTTCATGGAAATAATTGCATAATATTGAAACTGTGTGGAACTGTCTCTTCAATATTTATATATATATATATATATATATATATATATATATATATATATATATATATATATATATATATATATATATATATATATATATATATATACTGTAATATATTCACAGTATTTGTTCAGATTAAGAAGTAAGCAAGTATTACAATTAAAAGTTTAATAAATTTTCTCCTGAACAACTTAATAAATGACTCGGGATCCTTCAATTTTCTTTTGTTATATGAATAAAGGGAATTTTCAAAGGAAGGCTGGATAACCTGCCTAAACAGTGATATAATCTCTTCTGTTCCAGTTTCATTCCTTCGTTGGAAACTCTGAATTTTACAATAAATCCTTAGACGGAATGTTTCTGGATGAGAAGGGAGACCTGGCAGTGGACCTGAACATCATCAGCTGGTTGTTTCAGAAACAGTCACTTCACAGAGTGAATTTAGGCAGCCTAGAAAAACGGGGATCCCTGGATTTCAAGCTTTTGGCCAATCCAAAGGCTTTGGAAGAGTTGGATAAGCTGAAAAAGGTGGGAAAACTTTTTATTTCACCCTCACTAAATCTGTTAACAGCAGGATTGCTTTCTTGAGGAAAAGAAAAGGTTTTGATTGTCATCAACATCCTCCAAGACAGGCAACAAATTATCCCTTTAGATATTGTTGTCTGCAAGAAATACATCCTTGACCATTTAAGGAAACTATTCACCAGTTAATAGGTAGAGTTTTAAGTTCATTTCCTCAAAGGAATAAAAATGTATTAAATTTTATCTTGAGCAATTTAATGTGTAAAGTTTAGAGGCTGAACTATAATGGAAGTATACAAAATAACAGAAAAGAAAAAGAAAAGGGAAGAAATGTTTTAACAGACTGTTGAGCTCTTCTAAAGTGTTTCAAATCTGGCAATTCTAAGCCTTGAATTAGAGATCACCAACCTCTTTAATTTTTAGCCTGATCTGGAAATTAAATCGTAACTCATTTTTTGGATGGTTTTCTCCCCTCTGCTCAGCCCTTGCCTCCTTCTAGGTGTGGGGAAAGCTGCCATCCTGGGTTCAGGAAAGTGCCTCAGGAAGGGAGGCCCGTCTCCTGCTATGACTGTTTTCCTTGTCCTGAGGAAACCGTCTCCACCATGGAAGGTGAGTGGTCTGAGGGAAAGACCCCATCCCTCAACATTTTCCAGGAGGGCATTACAACAGGCTTTTTAGCAAGTTCAGAGAACCCAACTGGGTCTGTCAGCAAAATTCCCCAGGTCAGAGTTTCAGAGGTTTTTTTTTTTACCCAAACAGGATTCAGAGGAATAGTTACTCCTTTGCTTGGCAAGAATCTCATTGATTACTTTTCCTCAATTCTCTACTCTACTCGCCCTGTGGAAGAGATTGACAGTCATATGTTATCATCTGATTGCTCCGGCTGTTCTGATAATCCACGATTCTTCTTCTTCAGAATCCGAATCCGAAACTGTGCTATGATAGTAACTCTTTTTTCTGAGAAGCTCAGATGCCTACCAGGTGTAGCAGTGAAACTCTGTTTCTTTTCTCCTTTTGGTTCTCCAATAAAATGAGAGGCATCTGGCTCTTCTATTTTAATACACTGGTACAACATCTTAGTACACTGATATAAAGTTGAAAGTTTGAAGACTTCTGCATTTGCATTGCATTTGCATAACATCACAGGTTGCTGGGAGGATCAGCTCACAGCAAGTTCAAGAAGACTGGGACTTTCTCCAGTGGAACAAAGTAGCAGCCCACACTCTTAGTGGTGTGCAAATCATATAATTAAATATCTTAAACAGGAAGTCTGCAAAAGAATATGTATTTGCAGTGACTCTGTGAAATTACTCATTATGAGGGCAACATACCTTCTAACCAGAAAACACCAGCAATTTGAGAACAACTGTAGTTCATCCTTGGTCAAGCTTATGTGGTTGCAATTCCATTTTAGAATGTCTGTGTCAGGGTTCCAACCAATGCCCTAATTAAATCATGAGCCTCGAACCAACCTTCAAAGGAAATGCAGTTATTTATTAGGAGCTTCATGTCGGCACTTTCCTACTGAAGCTAACTCTGACCCTACATAATGTATGATCCAAATCTCAGCCTGTTTCCCCATCCTCCCTAGGTGTGTCATCAGTTCCATTATCCAATGAAGTAATTTCGTGGGTTGTAGAGATCACTCCCCTCCGGCCACTATGGGTAGCCCTGTGAGATAGCCTTGACAGAGATATGGCTGGAATGTGCTGCTGTTTTTGACTGAAGTGCTGCCTCGCCACAACTGCAAGTTCGTGTTCTTATTCCCCTTGCCTATGGCAACTCAAGAGCAGGCCAGGGATGCTTTGCGAGTGGACAGTCTGGTTTAGTTCAATGCAACATTGGTTTTGCAGCTGTCTTCCATGGTACTGTTTTAAAATTTGGATACTGGAATTGAGAGCAGATTGTTGGTTTGCATAAACAGATTGCTTGTCTAAAGATCTTACTTTGTGCTCTTCCAGCTGCAATTAGGTGGCCAACTCAGCAGGTATGTTCTATTGAGCTGCCCCACTATCAGAACCCTCTTCCACAAAGAGGCTGCAGAGAAGGCAGTATGGACATCTGTTGGATCTGGCAGAGTGAGAGCTGTGGACCATAAAGATGAAGCTTTTGATGTGTCTCTGCATAATAGTATGGTGCCCTTGCTGAAAATAGGGGCACTCTAAGCTGGCAGGTTCGGCTTCTTTGTGATGACTCAGTTGAACAGGGGATTGAGGTCCATGAGGAAGAAGTTGTTTTGGATAAGAGAAAGTATGAATCATGTATTGCAAATCAGTCTTGCGAGGTGAACAAGTTGTCTAACAAGAGAAGCCATCTTTTGGTTGGTGACTCAATTGTAAGAGGGCTCAATTTAGGAAAGGATGTGGAAGTTTTGAAAGGAGTGAGGTGTCTGCCTTGTGCTTTTGCCAGCAGATAAAAGAGGAGCATGATTAAGATAATGAAGAAAGCGAAGTTTATGTTTTTGGCATCTTGGCACTAATAACATGTCCAAAAATGTATTTTCTATGCAGGGAGGATTTCCAGACCTTAGGTTAGAAACTTAGCAGGATAGGCTCTAATCTTAAGAAATGCAGACACAAAACAAGTTATGTAGAAAACAAACAGTCAGACGGTGTGTTTTCTCTTCTGTCTTCAAAATGAATGCCTTACAGGGAGCAATTTTGTCTTGCTTTCCAGGCATGGTTGAGAAAAACAAGAAGCAGCAGAAACCACCAGTAAAGATTATCATTAAATAGACACTAAAATTGCATCTGCAGGACATAATCGGGATACAGCACTTTGCCTGTACATAGAAGACAAGTGTCGTCTTCTTCTTCCATCACAAGAATAAGACTCAAAAGGGGTGATTGAGGCCATGGGTCCTATGCATTGCCAATTTCACAAAGCCACATTAATCCTCTTCAACAGCCTAGTCATCATTTGGACAAGTAATTGGATATTATACACTGCAACAAGCTTTAACTTTAATGTTATTTTTGCTCTTTTTCAGATGCAGAAAAATGCAGCAAATGTGCAGCAGAACAACACCCAAACAACAACCGAGATCACTGTATCCCAAAGATTAAAACTTTCCTATCCTATCAAGAACAATTGGGGATCATCTTGGCTTCCATTGCCTTCTTCCTCTCTTTAATCACATGCTTTGTCTTGGGAGCTTTCATTAAATTCCAAGAAACTCCCTTAGTTAAAGCTAACAATCGGGACCTCTCTTATATCCTTCTTGTTTGTCTTCTGCTTTCCTTCTTCACCCCCTTCTTGTTCATTGGCCAGCCAAGAAGAGTCACCTGCCTTCTACGACAAACAGCCTTCAGCATCATCTTCTCTGCTGCCATTTCTTCTGTCTTGGCCAAAACCATCACAGTAGTCCTGGCCTTCTGGGCTACCAAACCAGGGAATAATGTTCAGAGATGGCTTAGAAAGAGTTTGGCCAACTCCATTATCCTCTCTTGTAGTGGCTTCCAAGTTGTTTTCTGCAGTATCTGGTTAGGTGTTTTTCCTCCCTTCCCTGAGTCAGACATGCATTCACAATCTGCAGAAATCATTCTACAGTGCAATGAAGGCTCTGTCACCATGTTTTATGGTGCCCTTGGCTACATGGGCTTCCTGGCTGCCATCTGCTTCACAGTGGCTTTTCTGGCCAGGAATCTTCCTGGGTCTTTCAATGAGGCCAAGCTGATCACCTTCAGCATGCTGGTCTTCTGCAGTGTCTGGGTGTCCTTCCTGCCTACCTATTTGAGTACAAAAGGCAAGTATATGGTGGCTGTGCAGGTCTTCTCCATCTTGGCTTCCAGTGCAGGACTTCTGGGCTGTATCTTCATCCCCAAATGTTTCATTATTTTCCTAAGACCAGATTTAAATACAAAAGAACATGTGATGTCTAAATAAAATAAAAATGTGAGTTTTGGGTAGGTGTGCTCCAAAATATCAGTTAATAATTCTTACATGCAATTTTTTGACATTTTAATGTTTGTCCTTTGAGAGGAAAAGAGAGATGTGGGACTGTATTAGCAATAGACTGTATCATGGTGATTTACATCCCTCTCTAAACGGTTTACAGAGTCAGCATATTGCTCCTAACAATCTGGGTCCTCATTTCACCCACCTCAGAAAAATAGAAGGCTGAGTCAACTTTGAGCCAGTGAGATTCGAACTGCCAAATTGCACTCAGCCAGCAGTCAGTAGAAGTAGCCTGAAGTACTGCATTCTAACCAGTACTGCATGCCATCCCACCTCTTAAGAAGGAATATGTGCTATTTGGCACATAAGAAAAGAAACCTTGAAGTGTCTGATTCTCAAAGAGCTTTATCAGAATTTCTGTTGCAGCATAATGGACATGTTTCTCCCTAATAAGATAAGATTATATATTATATATTATTGAAGACAGCAACATTTTATACATGTTATAATTTTATGCCATTTTATTGTATTTTACATATTTATGTATTAAATTATATTGTATCTTATCATATAACAATTGTATTTTACCCTACTCTTATTTTAAGTTGTTTGTATAGGACTTTATTGGTGATATGTGTTTGAACTTTGTGCTGTGATATGGCCTATAGGTTAATCAATAAACCTATAGATAAAGCTATAATTATAATAATAAGACAATAACAGTAGAAGGTCAGCAAAACAATTTGTGGTTTTCTAATTATGAATACCTAAGCTTACATCATCTGTTATCTCTGCATCCATAGAACTGTATCATTTTCTCTCCTTTTCCGAATTGTATAAATATGAGCGCAAACTTTTGTCTGTAGGAATCCGCCTCATTATTTTTCGATGGTAATTCCTCCGGTGCACATTTATTTTAAATCTATAAACAACACTTTGAGACTTTGACTATCGGTTTTTGAGTGTTGCATTTGATTCAACATAAACTGGTGTCAGAAGTGGGTTTCTCTGTGATCAGGCTTAACAGCTAGGACAGCCATCTAGGGTGAGATTCTTCCTCCTCCTCTTCCTCCTCCTCCTCCTTCCCCTCCTCTCCTCCTCCTCCTCCTCCTCCTCCTCCAAATGGAAGGGACCTTGGAGATCTTCTAGTCCAATCTGCTCAAACAGGAGTCCCTATGCCCACCCAGACAAATGGCTGTCCTTCTCAAAAGCCTCCAGTGATGGAACATCCACAACTCCTGACGGCACGCGATTTCACTGGTTAATTATTCTTTACTGAGAGGCAATTTCTCCACTATGATCCAAGATTGGATTTGGCCAAGGCCCACACTTGCACCTCCACAGGCCATGAAAGAAAGGGATTATCTAAAAAGTGTAAGGCACCTTAAAAAAGCTGTTGCTTTACAATCAGGAGAAAAGCAGCCTGATATGTGAATCCAAACAACACAATAACCAACGCAGGGAAAGAAAGAAAAAAGGAAGTACCTCCAACTCCAGATATGGACAGAGACCATACAGATAAGTAATTTGGAGGGACAATTTAAGAATGACTTGGAGGAAGGCAAACGGGTAATTTGCAGAGTAAGGCCATTTTGCAGGCGGCTCCACAAAGGATTCCAGCTGTGATCATGAAACACCAGATAGGACCAGCAGTACTTGAATATATATAGAAAAATGGCATACAGCTATCAAGCAAGGTGGTAGATCCCAGTGGCCACGAGGGGAAGTTGGGAGAAGAGCAGACTAGAGAGGAGCTTTAAATTAATTTTAACTTTCCCACCTAAAGAGAAAGACAGGCAAGAAAACCAAGTTGCAGTTTAGATGAAAGAAATCAGCAGATGAGAGGCTTGAATCAAAGCCAGTAAAAAAAAACAAAAACCAAAATTTATAAGCTTGCACATCCGCTTGCATCCCAATTGACCTGACATACATTACATATACGAAAGAAAAAAAAGTTAATAGGTTAAATGAGCAAAGTTAAAGTTCAAGGCATTCTGTTAAGTATCTGTTATTGAAACTTGTAGAAAATCTACAATGGTTTCTAATTTACCACAAATCTGCCCAATCGTTACCTCTAATCTGTCCAGCATCGATTATCCTGGTTTGGCTCATAATAATGAAAACTTTCCTTGGGGTTTTAACTGGGAACTTCCCCAAAAATTGAATCTCATTTTCCAAAGTTTTTAAGTCTCTTGTATGTTGTGAATATCTCTGCAACATACATTTGTTGAAAAATCCTCCTTAAAAACACAACATTCCTTTTGCCAAGAAACTCCAATCCATCCTTCATCAGTTCCATCATCTAATATTTATTTTAATCTTTTCTGGAAAGTCTATATTTTGCAAACCAAATACTTTATTCTTCACATCTGACAGCAACAGATCAAATCTGATTCCAATTCATCAACTTCAGGAGTTATTTCCTGCTTTTGGATATTGTCTTGAGTTTCCACAGCCCTGGTTAACCCGTCATTTTTTTTGTTTATATTTTCAAATAAAACCTGTAAATTGGAGAGCTTTCTTTTTTCAAATGCTTCCTAGAAAATTTTATCTCCTTTTAGAGACATTTGAAGAATATACTGTTCTTTCTTTCCAAGGAGAAGAGAAGCAGATGAGTCATAACCTGGTTTCCACAAAGAAAGATGGAGATAAGCTCCCCCACCCCAGTCAAAAATGACAGCAACGTTTAGACAGATTCCTCCTAAGAGTTCTTGGGGTATATACTTAATGCCGTTGTCTCCTTTAGTTCAGCAAGATTTGTATCGATAGATGAAGGACAGTAAAATAACTGTTTGAAGATCTTTAGCATGTCTTTCTTGGTTTTTAGAATTGACAGGGCTAGAGATTTAGCCTGATCTGATCACTTACAACCCCCAGTTGCACATCTTCACCCTGAATTTTACCAGCTGGGTTTTATAGAGGTGCCTCCTCCCTGCATGCATAGCTTGAGGGCCTGGATGGAGAAGTAGTTGCATTTCAGTCCTAGCTGGAACTGATTGTCTTTCGATTTTGGGAATTCTGATTCCCAATCTGTTCCGTCAGTATCTCTGGCTAAGGTAGTAGTCCCCCCTGACCAAAATTGTATGCAATTGGGGGTCCTGCTGGATTCCTGACTTCTACTTCTAGGAGCACTTTTGTACAAATCCATCAGGCTGTGTCCCTTCTTGGATCAGAAGTCTCTACAAACAAGCATTTATGTCTGGATTATTGCAATGAATTCTGCCATGTCTTTCAACTGCATTAAAAATCTCAAATCAATCTGAAGAAGACATCCAGACGCAGGCAACAGGCACTGAATCAGCAGTTGGATGGTTTGGAATTCAATCTCTTGTTAATATATTTGAAAGAGAAGGAGCTCATTTGTTAGAGGAAGCTGAAGGGGGCATTCATGTACTTGACTTTTTCAGAAAAGTTGATGGAATTTGCATCTTGTGCAATTTGAGGATGGCTGTCAAGATACGTACAGTTCCAATTTGTGGAAAGATTTCTTGAATGACATATGGAGATATTCTCAATGGTGACCTTCGTTTTGTACATTGAGAAGCAGTTGTTTGGAAAGATTCCTGTCTTTTAAAGAGAAGCAAAAAATGGCAAACTGGTAGCTGTTTTTATTATCAAGAATCAATCGATGGTATTTAATCCTAGATGGATCAAAGACAATAGTGCAGTGGGTATATCAGAAAATAGAAGCCGCCTGTGAAATTTCAGGGACTTAAATAGAAGAATAGATTGTTTACTTTGAGGTTTAGCTTCATGGTTGGGACTGCCTGTTTCCCGGGTATGTATTTATCCCAATTAAAGCAGGACATAAAGTGAGATTTGGACATTAAGTGTGAAACCTACTGGGTCAGGCTGGACAGCCTCTCAGGGCCCCTTCTATATTAAAAGCCACATAGATAGAGTTGGAGCTTGCAAAAGAACAGGAAGCAAGTGCCTAATCACAAGATGTCCGTATGTCAAAACCTATGTCAAAAGTCCAAGGTTCAATTAAAGTTCGTTAATGACATGTACTCCATAGCAAAAGGAGAAGTAAGACCCCATCTCCTTATAAGGCTTTCTCCTCAAGGTAACCACTAAGAAATGAGTTAAGTGTTTCCATGTTACACTACGTTTGAGAATGTATAAGAATGTGTGCTTCGATAATGAAGGTTGTTCAGAACTTGCAATGCTAGCCATTGTGTTAACTTTCTGAACCTGGCTGCGAAATAAACTTTTCCTGTATTCTGAGAAGTCTAAAGCCTGTCATTTTCTGCAACACAATCCTGTATTAGAGGGAACCCCCTTATGGAATGCTGCAAACCTGTTACCATGGCAATGCCAATGTGCTGTACAGTAAAAGAATATGGCTGAGTGGGCGTGGCCAACTTGACATCACTCACACACACTTAGTCACATTACCCCCCCAACAAACCACGGCCAACGAAACGGTGGCAAAAAGTTTTGAGGAGGGGGGATCTTCAGAGAGCCTGTATTTTGTTTAATGGGCTCAACGTTGCTACCTGGTCCCCCTTCCTTCAGTCTCTGCATCGCTGCCTGCTGCCAACTCGACTCCGCGCAGCTGCAGAGAAGCCATGGCAGAGTGGGCTATGGAGGGTGCCAGAAGCCAAGTTGATTAAGGTGGTGTGCTGCTCCAA
The DNA here is from genome assembly GCF_051295495.1 of Thamnophis sirtalis. Taxonomy (NCBI): domain Eukaryota; kingdom Metazoa; phylum Chordata; class Lepidosauria; order Squamata; family Natricidae; genus Thamnophis; species Thamnophis sirtalis. Next base: position 2,034,058 of record NW_028261383.1, read on the forward strand.
GAAGCTCCCAAAGCTCCCAACTGCGGTCGGCAGCTGAAGTGGTCTGGGTGCAGTGAGCGCTGCAGGACCAGGAAGTGTCGCCAGAGCCAGGAGAGGTCTGGGGAGGAGCCACGCGGGCAGCCCAGCACCCTGAAGAGCCCGTGTGGGGCTCCGGCAGCTGCAAAGCATGGCACAAGGGGCAGAAGCCCCTGAACCCAGTGGGGCACCACAGCTCCATTACCACCAGTGCCCGGCCACATGGGACTGGGCCCTAGTGCACAACATCCACTGCCGTATCCACTCCAACAGCTGGCTGCCCTGTCCCCATCCCTCTCCAAGCATCAGGGTCTCTTCGTCATCCTGCTCGGGAGACAGAGCCCGTGGAGGAAGGAAATGGCAGTTCAGATGGTCTCGCCCCACATCCCCGCCAATGGTAGAGTGGCCCAGGAGCCCTTCAGAGGCAATGGACTCAAGCGCTCCTCTTGGTGGGGCAGAGGTTCTCGCCAGCACCTGGCCTGAAGCCTCACAACCCCTGCCAGCCTGTCAAGTATGCCTCACTGCACCGGGAGTCACCTGGTGCTGCTGGTGGGTCTCAATGGCAACAGATGGTTGGTTGAGGTAGCCCCTCCTCCAGCCTAGATGCGTGACTTCAAGCCAAGGCCTCAGGGCTTCCGAAGCGGCCCATGTGCGAAGGGCACTCAGTTGGCTCTGGCTGCTGGATCTCTGGATCTTGCGGCTTTTTCAGGATTTTCTTAAAAAATAGCCTCTCCAGATGAAAACTTCTGAGGTTGCTTTGGGAGGGGTCAGATGGGCAGCATTCCCCTCCTCCCCAGGAACCTATAGCCTCGGAGCCTGCTGCTACTCCCGGCCCTTGCCCAGTAAAGAAAAACTTCCCAAGAGTGTGAGAAGTTGTTAATTGCCTCACACTCATGAGAAATTTTTCTTTACTGTGCAAGGTTTTTCCTGCACACAACAGCTGAGAGACACTCACAGTGGGGTGCAATTTGGGTCAACCCCTCATCCCAAGGCAAGGCCAATCAACTGTGGTTCGACTCAAGAAGCCAAGGGTTGCTTCCTCGACCAATTCCACCGAAGATCCCCTTCATCCTTTTTGAGTTGGTTGGCTTTTCTGCCCAAGGAACAACTGAGCCAAACTGCTCCTGCCTGGTGGCACCCCACCACTCTCCGTGCCAGACCGCTAAGCCAACCGATGGTGCTCAACGGGAGTTGACTGGGCACAAAGCTGGGATGACAATGAACCTCTGAGGTCACCCTCCTGCCTGCTTGCCCAGCACTCACTCAGCCACCCCTTTCAATCCCCCAGCTGGATGCAGGCACTCACTGGTGACTGGAAAGTGAGGTTGTCCACTGCCTGTTTGCCCAGTGACCCCCTACCCACCTGTTGTGGCCCAGCAGGAGCCGTTGGAGCTGCCACCAGACTCTGACAGTGAGGGGCCCTATGAGTCGGCTTTGGAGGATGTGGAGGACCCTGGACAGGGTTCCAACTCTGAGCAGGGTGCAGAGAGGTTGGTTGGCCACCAGGAGGTGCCTTAGTCTTGGACCAATGGGGAAAAGACAAGGGAGTCAGCAATGTCAGTAATGGGGAGGAGTCAAGGGAGTTGTTCCTAGATGCCTGGCACTGGAGAGCTAATAGGCGTAAGGAATAATTATGCAATTACAGGAGGTAATTGCACTCACCTGGTGGTCATTAGGCTCCTCTCCAGACTATAAAAGGACTGCTTGTGCACACACCCATTTTGCAGAAGTTAACGCAGGAACTAATGTCGGAGAACATTATTGTGAGCTTGGCAGGCTGGATTGCTGCCCAAGCTTGTCTGTGCCAATTTGCTGCCAAGGACCTGTCTATCTGTTAATTAAATGCCATAACTTATTATTGGCTCAGAGTATGTGTTTGTGTGGGATGAGAGGGGTCAGAACACCCACCTATCCCTCCCTCCCTCCCTCCCACTGCTACCCATCCCTCCAGCCCCCGCAACACCCCCCGCCTGAGTGGCTGCACTCACTGTCCACCAGAAAGCAAGATCAGCGACCCCCCACCCACTTATCCCTCCCTCCCATTCCAACTCCACTGGCTAGGCTCAGCCAATCACGGGCTCTTTCTTCTTCTGTTTCCAAACTAAGCCCCGGTTGGTTGGTTAAAGTGTGGGTTGGATCCTAATGCTCCATCACTGGAGGCTTTTAAAAGGGAGAATTTTTCGGTAGCTGGCTGGCAAAGAAAGCTCTCAGCCAGCTGGGCGGGCAAAGGGAGTGGGCAGCAGCTGCAGCCTCAGTTTGGTGCAAGCTGCAGGCCTGGTCTGGGGAGGTGGAGAGTGGCTCGCCTGGGTGGCTGCTGTGATAGATGCAGGAGGAGCACCCCTTCTCGCCTCTGACGGGACTCCCCCACAGTTGCAGCCATAGCACCCCGCTCCTGCTGGTGTATTGAGCCAGGCAACAGAGCCGGCTGGGTCCCATCCTGCATGTTGTACCCCCTCCCAGCCTTCACCCATGGTGTCAGGCCTGCAGTCATATTTCTTGTTGGATCTTTGGCCTGCCACACTCTCTAATGTTTTACTGTGCTGTTTCATTAGTGGGGAATTGGGAGGGGGAATTATAAGGAGTAGAATGTGTTGTTGTCAAAATAAAAAAATCCTTTCTAGAAATCAAGGTCATTTTTTTTCTCCACACCTCTGAGCCTGACCGGAGCTGGATAGGTGGAAACTGCCAGAGTGGCAGTGGAAGATTGGACCATGTGATGGACTGGTGGGTGTGGGGGCAAGATCATGAACTTTCAACTGGGTGGGGAAACCCGGGAAGTTTTCAGATTTGGGTTTCCACAGATGTGCCAACATGACTCTCTTAATAAATTGGAACTTTGAGGAATATTTTGCCTTGGACTCTGATTTAATTTTGGATGATATTTGGAATGGTGACATTAACCCGAATCTCCTTTAAAATACTTCATCAGCTATCCCAAGCTGGGAAGTGGTTAGGGGTACTGAATCCATTCTGACCCAACCCTGTGCAGTACAAAATTTCAATGAAGATGGAGGAAGAAAAAAAAGAAGCAGAGAAGGCCAAAGATGACAGATCGCTTGTATTTGTCAAGACCATCTATGCACCTTCTAAAGAGGTAGTCGAGGCTGCAGAACCTAAAGGAAGGGAGCTTTAGCTGGGGGCTCGGCGAAAGGAACCTACCCTAGACCTCCCTCACAGACAATCTAGCACTGCAAGGCAAAGCTTCGGGATTTATGATCTCTAAGGAATTTCTGCTGGAAAGAGAGAGGGTTGCCAGGGAAATTCCAACACATGAATTGAGGATGGCCAGAACATTCTACACAAACAATCTCAATAATATTTTTCCACCTTGATTTCACACTAAATCCTTGTGGGCTGTTGCCATGGCTTTGGAAATCCATAAAAGGGATTGTAGAGAGAGAGGACCTGGGGAGGTGTTTTCTCCTCTCTACTTCAGAAATGAAGCCATGACTGGATTCTGTCTGAAATAAGAAATCTATCTTCCACTTCGCCTTCTCACACTTTCTTCAAACTTTATACAGGGTTGGAGGCTCCATCAGGAAGACATCATGTTGCTGCTCCTTTTGCTGTTTCTGTGGACACAGGGAGTCTGCTGTGTGCTCAAAGGCAAATGTCTCCTGACTCTACAAAGAGGTAAATTAGACCCAAATAATTATTACAGGCCAGGAGACCTTTACATTGCTGGCATACACTCTTCAATCAAGGCATTTTTAGAAAAATTAACTTTCCAAGAAAAGCCTTCATCTCAAGTATCCTCGTAAGTAAATCTTCTTTACTGCATATTCTATATCATATTTATTTCAGCCGTTCCCTCCCGGCATTGTGTCATTTCATCTTTGCTGATATACTTGCAGCTCATTAGCTTCCTTTGTAATTAGCAAGTAAATCATCAAGTAGGGATCTTCAGTTTTTCTTGACTTTGAAGAACAAATACTTTTCTTAATACCTTTGAAAGAGATCTGGACAGATGTGGAGGCAATATGCCAACTCTGTAAACAGCTTAGAGAGCGCTGTAAAGCATTGTGAAGCAGCGCATAAGTCTAAGGCAGTGGTTCTCAACCTTCCCAATGCTGTGACCCTTTAATACAGTTGCTCATGTTGTGGTGACCCCCAACCATAAGATTGGTGTCTCAGTTCCTAAGACCATGGAAAATATGTGTTTTCCCATAGTCTTAGGCGACCCCTGTGAAAGGCTCATTCAACCCCCAAAGGGGTCCCGACCCACAGGTCTAAGGCTATTTTCTTTGCTTTTAATTATGATTTTATTACATTTTTTTTCATTGTTCTAATTCATCTAGAAAAATTCCTTTAGTAAAAGGAATGGTAAAAAGAGATTAAATAAAATATTCTTTTCACTGATTAGTGTACATTTAATACATTATCTTTGTAGGAACTATGTAATGGAATACTCGAAATTGCTATCCTTCTGCTTAGCTGTCCAAGAGATCAACCAAGATTCCCGTTTCTTGCCCAATATCACCCTGGGTTACACTATCTATGACAATTATTACACTGCAGTAAAGACCTCAGATGCTTTGCTGGACCTGCTCTCAGAGGGGGAAGCCAATGTTCCCAACTACAGTTGTGGGAGACAGAGAAACACAGTGGCTGTTCTGGAAGGGGCTGAAACTGGCTTCTCCATCCAGATATCATCCATGTTGGGCATCTACAAAATCCCACAGGTGAGTCTTTGCCGGGAAGACCATTTTTAATCATGCAGCTTTCACTGAGGGAAAAAGTAAAGCAAACATAGCCACTCTGACCATTGTCCCAGCCCAGATTTGGGGACCTTCTGTTCTGGGATACAAAAATTCTCTCCAGGAGAAAAGGGAGAGAAGCAGAGCATGAAGCAATGGGTGAGTAGAGGATACTCACTTCAAGGACTGAAATTAAGTCCTCATAATGGACGGACTTGTCATCTTACATTTTGGCCTTCCTGGGTCTACAATGAAATAATTTTTTCTTCATTCCTTTTCAGATTAGTTACAATTTTGTTTCCCAGACTCTGATGGATAAAACAGGCTTTCCTTTCTTCTACCCGATGCTCCCTACAGAAGGATTCCAGTACTCAGGGATGGTCAAGCTGCTCCTCCATTTCAAGTGGACTTTGGTTGGCCTGATTGCCATCGACACTGAGAAGGGGGAGAAATTCCTGACCATCATGACCTCCATGCTGATAAAGAATGGCATCGCTCCAGTTATCACGCAGATCTTTTCACCAACTATTAATAGTCTTTCGGTAGATGACAATGTATATCGCAAATGGAGTCAAGCAAATGTCTTTCTTTTTGTTACAGAGAGCCATTCAATTGATGCAGGAACATCCTGTTTAAATATTGTACATAACTATCTAAAGGAACCTGTTGCAGGAAAAATCCTGATGGCAACAGTGCTATCGGACTTAACCTTTTATTTGTCCGATAGAAGTTGGATCTCTCATCAACACTTTCGTAGCCTCCTTTCCTTTGTTCTGCAGGGAAAGCAAAGGCTGGATTATCATCAACATAAGATGTTCCATTCTTACATGAGCCGCTTTATAATAAGGTCCTTTAGGTGCTCAGAAACCAGGGATGCCTTTTCTGTGAAAATCTGGAGACGGTGCAGACAGAGAGGAAACTTGCAGGGTCGTCCGCTACAGGTGAAAGATCGGATCCTATCTCTAGACAACTATATCATTTACAGCACTATCTGGACTGTGGCACAAGCCTTACATGCAGCCTTATTGTCCAAATCCAGGAGGAGAAAGATGGAAAGTGTTAAGAGCTTAGAAGCTCCAATGCTGAAGGCTTGGCAGGTATTTCATTTACGTTACGGGCGACTCTCATTCAGGCAACATTCCATTTTATAATTTTATGAACTGTGCAAATATTCTGAAAAAAAATATCAATTGTTTTGACTAAAAAAAGAAAAAGAAAGAAACGGAATTCCAAGTTTCCATTCCTCTCACTTTAACATTTAACTCAGTCTTTTCCCTCCTTAAGCAACATATTTTCCTTTGAAATTATTTTTTTTTAAACCAACAAAGGAATAAAGAAGTGGAGAAAAAGTAGTCTTGTTCACCCAGCCTTCTCTTCATTTGCAAAAGAGAGAAGGCTGTGACAGTTAAGGATCTGAGAAGGTTCAGTGAGAGGGAATATGTTGAAGGATTGTAAGATTCTGGTGTGAGCCAGAGGGACAGTCTATCCCTTCAATGTCATTTCTTTAGAAAGCTATAGAAAGAAAGGCTTTCCAGGTTACCTTGAAATGTATATTATAGTTCATCAATCCTAACTTTGATGAAGTCAAGAAGATTTTCAAACAATTTCTTGCCTTCTTCAATAATGGCGTTAATCCAAACAATTTTGGGCAAATGGTTTTCATGGTGGTTATTATTATGAAATTGGTCATCAATGTTTTATCCAGTATTCAGCTGATTGAAAGAAAAGAAAATTGAGAATACTTTACACATAGATAAAGGTTTAGACAGCCTCTGTAGTCTCTTAACAGATCTTTAAGATAGGAAAGGTCAAGAAACAGATAATTCAGTGATTCCAGGAATACTACTATATTTCTCATGTCATTCATGACATGGTGGTCCAAAAGGTGCTTTCTTTCAAAAGGCACCTGGATTTTCTTGTTTTGTAGAAGACGTTTCGCTTCTCCTCCAAGGAGCCTCTTCTGTTCTGACTGAATGGTGGATAATGGAACTATTTATATTGCTTGCAGTCATGTGCCCTAGCTTTCTCTGTGATCCAGCATATATTGGCAATTTGATCTCTAGTTCCTCTGCCTCCTGCCTGTACTTCTGGAATTTCTCAATCCACCTGCTGCCTTGAGCCTAGCTTGTAGGTTTTTGAGTACAACTTTACTAGCATGTGAAATGAGTGCAACGGTGCTGATAGTTTGAACATTATTTGGCATTTCCTTTCTTTGGAATTGGAATGTAAGCTGACCTTTCCCAATCCTGTGGCCACTGTTGAGTTTTCCAAATTTGTTGGCAAATTGAGTGTAGCACTTTTACTGCATCGTCTTTTAGGATTTTGAATAGCTCAGCTGGAATACTGTCCCCCCCACTAGCCTTGTTGTTGCTCAGATTTCTTAAGGCCCATTTGACTTCTGCATGCAATTGGTTGTCCCTTCTTTCCTCAGCTATTTGCAAAGTTTCCTCAAACAGCCATTTTTCTTTCTTGTATTTATTTTTCTTTGGGATGGTTTTAGTTGCTACCTCTTGTACAATGTTACAAACCTCCGTCCATAGTTCTTCAGGCATTCCATCTATCAGATCTAATTCCTTAAATCTATTTGTTACCTCAACTGTATATTCATCAGGGATATGATTTAGTTCATACTTGAGTGCCCTAGTGTTTTTCCCTACTTTCTTCACTTTAAGCCTACATTTTGCAATGAGAAACTCATGATCTGAGCCCACAGTCAGCTCCTGGTCTTGTTTTTATTGACTTTATAGAGCTTCTATTTTATTTCTGTGCCGACCGTCTGGTGATGTCCATGTGTAGAGTCATATTTTGTGTTATTGGAAAAGAGTATTTGCTATGACCATTGTATTCTCTTGGCAAAATACTATCAGCCTGTGCCCTGCTTCATTTTGTACAACTTAGAAAACTTTCATTTCCCTTGTCATGCAAACAGAGGGACTTGCAAAGGAAATATGGACAACCTGCCTAAGCATTGATATAATCTCTTCCATTCCAGACTTATTCTTTCCTTGAAAACTCCGGGTTTTACAATAAATCCATAGACGGAATGCATCTGGATGAGAAGGGAGATCTGGTCATAGACCTGAATGTTGTCAGCTGGCTGTTTCATAACAAGTCACTCCGCAGAGTGAATTTAGGTAGTCTAGAAAAACGGGGATCCCTGAATTTCAAGCTTATGGTCAATCCAAAGGGTTTGGAAGAGATGGATAAGTTGAACAAGGTGGGGAAAATCTTTATTTCAGTCTTCGTTTGTTACCAACAGATTGCTTTCCTGAATTAAACTCAGCTTTTGAATGTCACCAACATCCTCAAAGATCGGCAACAAAGTCTTTCTATAGATATCAAGTTATATGTGAGAAATGAATCCTTAACCATTTAAGTAAACTATTTGCTAGTTTTCTGTGAACGGAAGTACATGTGAGTCAGGGATGGTTTCAATTTATTTCCCCCAAAGGAATAGAAATAAATTTTACCTTGAACAGTTTAATATGTACATTTAGAGTCTAAACCAGCGATGGTGAACCTTTTTGGCTTGCATGCCATAAGCGGGGGGAGTGCAGGGGTGTTTTGCACGGGCGTTCTACACCCATAATGCAATGTGCAACACCCCTCCCATGGAAGTCACATCCAGTTTGCTCATAGGGTCATTTTTCATCCTCCAGAGCCTTCAGGGAAGCCTCCGGAAGGCCCCTGAACGCTCCAGAGAGCTTAAACCGGCCCTACACGCCTCACGTGCCCTGACAAATGGCTCTGCGTGCCACCTGTGGCACACGTGCCAGAGGTAGGCCATCCCGGGTCTAAACTAAAATCAATATGTACAAAATGGTCAAGGAATTGAGCATCAGGTGTCCAAATGAAGTCAGAGATGCCGACACAAACTTGTAGTTAAATAAATATATTTTACATCTATACTTACAACAAACCAGATAGTCAGGCAGACAGGAACATCATGAGATTTGATGACAGAGCACAAGCAGAAGAAAAAGGAGGGAAAAAGGGAAACTCCTCTTCCACACCCAAAGCAATCAATCAGAGCACAGATTCCCTCATGCATGAGCCAGCACTCTGCAACCAATCAACTATAACTGTGTGTTCTGGCTCACTGCACCATCCCACTGCTCTAGCTACTAAATTTAAATACCTTAACAAAATATTAATAAGAGAGAAGAAAAGGGAAGCAACATGCCACCAAATGATCTTTGAACTCTTTATTTATTTATTTTATTTTTTTATTTACAAACATACAAAATACACAGAGAGAGAACTTAGACGTACACTACATTTACACAATACAGTACAAACAGGAACTTCCTGTTCTTTCTAATAGCAATTTCAAATCGATACAATTCTCCTTATGTTATTTCCCCTTCTAATATATTTCATTTGTGTTTCACCATTTTTAACCCTCTTATTTTACTTATCTATCTGCTATATTGGGTGATTACCTCTAATAAATTTAAGCTCTCTTGTGTGTGTGTATGTGTGTATGTATGTATATACCTTTCTTAATATTTCATCTTCGCTTGGTATCAATTTATTTTTCCATTTCTGAGCAAAGGCAATCCTCGCCACCGTAATTATGTGTGAAATTAAATACTGGATTTCTTTTTTATATTTCGTTGTCATTATTCCTAGTAAAAAAAACAACTTCTGGTTTCCAATCAATTTTGACTTCTCTTATTGATTCTAGCCAATTTTTAATCCTTTTCCAATACTTTTTAGCCTCCTCACATGTCCATCATATGTGACAATATGTTCTGTGTGTTAATTCACATTTCCAACATTTTGGTGAAATATTTACTGAGATTTTTGCTAACCTTGCTGGTGTTAGGTGCCATCTGTAAAACATTTTGTACTGATTTTTCTTGTATGCAACCGATAATGTCATTTTAAAATTTGTCCCCCCAAATTTTTCCCATTGATCTAATTCAATATTGTAGCCAAAGTTCTGTGCCCATGTTACCATTTGTTCTTTCACAATTTCTTCTTCCATTTTATATTTCAGAAGAAATTTATATATTCTCCCTATTATCTTTCTTTCTATGCTTTGGATTATTTTGTCTAATTCGTGTGGTTCCATTTGGATGCCATATAATTTAGTATTGTTATTGTGTTTAGCTTTGATTTGCAAGTAGGTTAGCCAGTCAACTTTCATGTTTTGTTCTGCCAATTCTTTGATTGTTTTTAAATTTCCCTGGCCATTAATTAAGTCTCAGTATCTTAACACTTTATTCATATATGTAAAATTTTGGTGCGTCGTCCTTTCTGTCAGGTTTGAACTCTTATAATGTGTTTCAACTGTAGCAACCCTAAGCCTTGAACTAGAGATCATCAATCTCTTTCATTTTTATACTTTTCTGGAAATTAAATCATAACCCTTTTTCTGGATGATCTTCCTATCTCTGCTCAGTCCCTGCCTCCTTCCAGGTGTGTTGATAGCTGCCATCCTGGATTTATGAAGGTGCCTCAAGAAGGGAGGCCTATCTCCTGCTATGACTGTTTTCCCTGTCCTGAAGGAACCATCTCCACCATGGAAGGTGGGTGGCATCAAAGGTCAATCTTTGGGTAGACAACACATCTCAACATTTTCTATGAGGGCATTTTGATATGCTTTTTACCAAATTTACGGTCACAGGCTAGGTTCATCAGCTTGATTCCAAAAGTCAGATTTTCAGGGTCTTTTTACCCAAACAGGGCTTACAAGAACAGCCCATCAGAACAGGAAATCAGACTGTTGTTTCCAAGTAGAAACACAGGACAGGGGTGCCTGTTAGAATAGAATGGAATGGAATGGAATAGAATAGAATAACAGAATTGGAAGGGACCTTAGAGGTCTTCTAGGCCAACCTCCTGCCTAGGTAGGAAACCTACGCCACTTCAGACAAATGGCTATCCAACATCTTCTTAAAAACTTGTAGTGTTGGAGCATTCACAACTTCTGGAGGCAAGTTGTTCTACTGATTAATTGCTGTAACTGTCAGGAAATATGTCCTTAGTTTTAAGTTGCTTTTCTCCTTGACTTGGTATTGTGCTAGACTGGGTTTTTATAATCTTAAATCAGGTTTTAGCCAGCTATGCTCAATTAAAATAGTTAATTGAACATTGCTTGTGTAAAAAGTCTTTTCATTGCTTTTCCTCAGTTCTCTGCTCTACTGGCATCATAGAATAGAATAGAATAGACTTGAATCCTTTATTGGCTGAGTGTTATTGGACACACAAGGAATTTGTCTTTGGTGTATACGCTCTCAGTGTACATAAAAGGCAAGATACATTCATCAAGAATCATAAGGTACAACACTTAATGATAGACATAGGGTACACATAAGCAATCAGGAAACATTAAATATCAATATAAATCATAAAGATACAAGCAACATCTGACTGATCCAGCTGTTCTGATGATTCCTCTGTTTGATCAACCTCAGGTAATTCATGGCTTTGTGCCTGCTGAGGCTGATATTCCATTGTTCAATTAATTCAGAATCAGAGTTTGAGTCTTGACACATAACACTGAACTTCTTTTGAATAGCTTGATTATCTGCCAGGCATAGCAGTGAATCTGTTACTTTTCTACTTCAATTCTCCAGGCATAGATGAGAGAAGTAAGGAAATAGAGGAAAACACCAATAAGGATAAACACTGACCAGACACTAAAATTTCCTCCAGGAGATAGTCTGGAGATGCATTTTTAAAAATTTGCTATAGCAGACCTTGGCATATAAACTAGAGACAAGTGGCTGGTTTTATCAGAGAAATATATATCCATTAGAAGAATCAGACTTGGAAGGGATGGTTGAGGCCATAAGTTCAATGCATTGCTCATTTCACCAAGCTGAATTAATCTTCCTCAAGAGCATTTCAATAGGGGATTTAGGCATTATACAAAGCAACAAGCTTTAAATTGAATGTTACCTTTGCTCTTTTTCAGATGCCGAAAAATGCAGCAAATGTCCAGCAGATCAATATTCAAACAACAGCCGAGATCACTGTATTCCAAAGATTAAAACTTTCCTATCCTATCAAGAACAATTGGGGATCATCTTAGCTTCCATTGCCTTGTTCCTCTCTTTAATCACATGCTTTGTCTTGGGAGCTTTCATTAAATTCCAAGAAACTCCCTTAGTCAAAGCCAACAATCGGGACCTCTCTTATATTCTTCTTGTTTGTCTTCTGCTTTCCTTCTTCACCCCCTTCTTGTTCATTGGCCAGCCAAGCAGAGTCACCTGCCTTCTACGACAAACAGCCTTCAGCATCATCTTCTCTGCTGCCATTTCTGCTGTCTTGGCCAAAACCATCACAGTAGTCCTGGCCTTCTGGGCCACAAAACCAGGGAATAAAGTGCAAGGGTGGCTTGGAAAGAGTTTTGCCTACTCCATCATCCTTTCTTGTTCTGGTCTCCAAGTTGTCCACTGCAGCATCTGGTTAGGTGCGTTCCCTCCATTTCCTGAGTCTGACATGCTTTCACACTCTAGAGAAGTCATTCTGCAGTGCAATGAAGGCTCTGTCGCCATGTTCTATGGTGCCCTTGTCTACATGGGCTTGTTGGCTACCATCTGCTTCACTGTGGCTTTCCTGGCCAGGAATCTGCCAGGGTCTTTCAATGAAGCGAAACTGATCACCTTCAGCATGCTGATCTTCTGCAGTGTCTGGGTGTCCTTCCTGCCCACCTATCTCAGCACCAAAGGGAAGTACATGGTGGCCATGCAGGTCTTCTCCATTTTGGCCTCCAATGCAGGACTTCTGGGCTGCATCTTTATCCCCAAGTGCTTCATTATTTTCCTAAGACCAGATCTGAATACGAAAGAACATGTGATGTCAAAATAAAATATAAATGTCAGTTTTGGGTAAGCATGTTCCAAAATCTCAGTTAATAATTCTTACAAGGAACCTTTGATATTTCAATTTTTTTCCTGAGAGGAAAAAAAAACATTCTTAGACAAAGGGGAGTGTGTTATCAAAATAGAAACATAGAAGTAATATATGCTATTTGGCACATGAAAAAGGGAACCTTGAAGTATCTATTATTCAAGGAGTTTTTTAGAATTTCTATGGCAACGTAACTCACACATGTCTTTCTACCAAGGTGATATGTTTTCTATAGCAGATAGTAACAGTAGAAGGGTACTGAAGTAATTTGAGGTTTGCTAATTATAAATATCTATGCTTACATCATCTATTATGTATGCATATTTATAACCGTACTGTTTTCTCCTCTTTTCCAAAATATATAAAAATGAATACGTCCTTTTATCTGTAGGAATCTCTCCCATTATTCTCTGATGGTAATACCTCCAGTGCACATTTTTAAATAAATAACTACTACAGTGATTCTTGATTATTGGTTTCTGATTCCTGTATTTGATTCCACATAAACTGGTATGTGGGTTCTCAATCATCCAGCTGTGACCAGGCTCAGCAGCTGGGGCAGCAGCCCTATAGGTTGAGAGTTATGAGACTGATCCCATGCCCCTTCCTGCAATCACATAAAGAGAGTGTATAAGGCAGGTGTCTATGTTTAAAAGTCTATTTTGCCTAGGGAGAGTTTTGAACGTGTGTGGCTCATACTATTCCAATTCTCACCTGCTCCTGACCCTGCTCTGAGCTGAAGTGAGCAAAGACCAGAAGTGTCCAGAAAGCAAAGGGGAAATTGGTTTTGGTGGAGTGAGTGGGACATTTTTGTCAGGGGTGGTATCCTACTGGTTTAATAACCAGTTCGCTGAGCATGTATGCAGTTTGCAGGGGAATCACCCACATTAATGCTGCAGAGAAAAGCAGCAGAGGTGCAGCAATCCGTTCTGCCATGCCCATCAGAAAATGGAATATAGGTGAATGTTCTGACCCCCACTTCTCCGTCCAGGAATGAAAGCCAAAAGCCATGTTCGCAATCACCTCCTGTAGTTACTCCTTTGTCCTTTACGCTGAGTAGACCTGCATGCATCCTGATACAACTCTCAAATGCTTTCATGAACATTCCCTTTGATCCAATGCTCTGCTGCCACCTGGTGGCCAACCAGTCTCTCCTCGCCCTGCTTGGAGTCGACACCCTGTCCAGGGTCCTCCACCTCCTCCAAGACCGACACATAAGACCCCTTGCTGTTGGAGTCTGGCAACAGCTCTAACAGCTCCTGCCGGGCCACAACAGGTGAGTTTAGCACAGGGGTGCGTGGGCAGGGTAGTCCAGCCAATATTAGTGCAATAGTGGCTGGTGGGCTGAGGCTCTACTACTATCACATAGGAAAAGTGTTCTGACCCCCTTCCATCCGGTGATTAACGGCGACACAGGCTTAGTAGTTTGCTACTCTTTATTTACAGCAATTACAATCCTGTTGGCTGAAAGCCCAACACGACTCATTCGCAAGACGTTGGGAGCAACTCAGACTCCCACAGACAAGGGATACAATACAAACAAGAGCTTCTCCAGCTTGTTATGAATGATTGTGTCCTGCAAAAGGGCTCCTCCCAAAGTCTCTTCTTATATACTCTCTTGGGAGGAGCCAAGTCACAACCACCTGGGCTTGATTATCTCTTATGAGTCTGTCTCCATAACTGCTGCCTCCGTTTCTCTGCCCTTTGTTGCCGGGCATCAGGGACAAACTCCCTTTGATCTTCCCCACTGCTCCATGCCTCAGGCACCTCCTGGTGGCCAACCAGCCTCCCTGGTCTCTGCTCAGAGTCTGAACCCTGCCCAGGGTCCTCCATATCCTCCATAGCTGACTCAAAGGGTTCCTCGCTATTGGAGTCCATCGGCAGCTCCAACGGCTCCTGCTGGGCCACAACAGAAAAGTATGAACATTGATGTATGTGAAGTTATGGAAAGTTGGATGCCAGAGGCCCAACTGAGCGGTGTTTCAAAAGTGAGTCTTGATAATTGGATTGGTTGAGGATTTGAAAGCTCAGTGCCAGCTGAAAAGCAGAGTGGGTTCATCACTCTGAGTGATGAGCCGAAGTGGCTCAGTGGCTCAGAGTGCAGTACTGCAGGCTACTTCAGCTGACTGCTAGCTGCAGTTCGGCAGTTCAAATCTCACCGGCTCAAGGTTGACTCAGCCTTCCATCCTTCCCAGGTGGGTAAAATGAGGACCCAGATTGTTGGGGGTAATAGGCTGGCTCTGTAAACCGCTTAGAGAGGGCTGTAAAGCCCTATGAAGCGGTATATAAGTCTAATAAATAAATAAATAAATAAATAAATAAATAAATAAATAAATAAATAAATAAATAAATAAATAAATAAATAAATAAATAAATATAAGTCTAAGTGCTATTGCTATTGCTATCAACCCAGGCAGGAGCAGGCAGGGGTAGTTACAGCCCTTTAGTATTGGATCAAGGGAGACAAAGTGGGAAGTATTGGATGGGCAGGAACAAGGCAAGTTGCTTCTATAATCTAGTGGTGATCCTGACTTCCATTCTGTGGTCCAGGGTTAATTGCTAAATATCTTGGCCTCAATGTGCCAGTGCTTAATGCCTATCTGCTTACACAAAGACTACCAACAATTGATGATGGACTATGCAACAATTCTGGCACAAGTGACTTAAATCAGGTTGGCCAAAGCAATAATGTTACCTTGTCTTAAAGCAGGATAGTGGTAGCCTTTGTTCATGAGAGTCCTTATCATTAGACTCCCTGCTCAGCATTACCAGAGAGACCAAATGTAAAGCACAGCCAAATAAACCAGTTATACTTTATTGTAAAGCTACATTGTTATTGTTATTGGCTTTATTGATTAGACACAGGACTTATCAAAGCACAAGGTTCAATCACATATCACCCATAAAATCCCATACAAACAATTTTAAATAAGAGTATGGTAAAATAAAATAGTTATAGGATAGGATACAATATAATTTAATACATAAATATGTAAAAATAGAATAAAATGACATAAAATTATATTTCAGTGTCACCCTTACAATCTACCCTAATCAGTCCCACATATGCAGATGTCAACTGAACCATTTTGTTTAAGTCCTTTGCTGTGTTAAATGTTATTTTCAGATTCTGCGCACACAAATTATAAGGTAAGTTGTTTTGATATGGGGATCCCAATAGTTCATTCATTTGGTATATGGACCAAGGTACCTGTCTCTCACCCCCTTATACAAGCAACAGTCAAATAGGATGTGAGCCAGGTCTTCTACCTCTGACGCTCCACAAATGCAGAGATGCTCATTGTAGGGTATAGAATGGAATCTGACCATGTGTCAAGCTGTTCGAATCTCGCTTGCATAAATATCTCCCTAAGATGTTTTGGCAGTTGTAACTTCAAATAGCTTTGTACTTGAAAAGTATGTTGGTATTTGCTCAGCCATCTCAGGTTACCCACCTTACTAAGGATAGCTACATCATTTTGTGCTTCTATATCCTTAATTCGTTGGGCAGCTCTTTTTTTGAATTGTTCTCCTGTTACAGATTCTTACAAAATTTGTTATTTTGGTGAGCCAGGAGATTTGTGATTGTAATTTTATTTGCTCTAATAGATAAAACTTGGGGAGTCTATCAGACTTCATTTCATTGACTTTGCACCAGTAGTTATATGCTCTAATTTTTGCATAGTGCATGAATTGTATGAATTCCCAATTCAGCTCTAACTGCTGCAGCAGATGTTCTTGGATCTACACTCAAAATACATCTCAAATGCTGGGACTGTGTTTGTTCTGGACTGTGGTTGAGTATACACCCCAAACATCTGCTCCATACAAGTGCATAGGGGTAATCTTAGCTTTATATACTTTAATTAATGGTACTAGGGAGTAAGCGTTCAGATTCTGGTTAATGTCAGGGTTCCAAATAGCATCCAAAATTAAATCAGAATCCAAGGCAAAAGATTCCTCAAAGTTCCAATTTATCAAAAGAACCATGTTGGCACATCTGGAAAAACCCAAATCTGAAAGCTTCCAGGTTTTTCCCACCCAGCTCAAGATCAAGATCCTGCCCCAATACCCACAAGTCCATCACATGGTCCAATCTTCCACTGCCACGAAGACAGATTCCTCCAATCCAGTTCCAGCAAATACTGAGTCAAAGATGACCTTGAGTTTCTAAGAAGAATGTTATTATGGCTACACATCACCCAACTCCATATAATCCCCCCTCCCATTTTCCCACAACAGAAAGTAGACAGTAGAAAGTGTGGCAGACTTGAAGTCCAAAAGAAAAAAAATGGCTTGCAGGCACGACAGATAGATTAAAAGTGTCTTGCAAGTCTGAAAGTACAATTCTCTTGCCATCATCTTTACAGTCTGAGAACCAAGGAACAGTCCATTAGGAACATCTTGCTCCAAGAAACATGCAGCTGCATGCCATGCTGCCTCTTATTTGACCATTCCCAGCATCTCTTTGCATTATCATTATCATTTGACATACCATTATGTGCTCCAGGATGTCAACATGTTAGTCTGGATTGTAGAGACAAACTGAGTTACCTACTGGCATAACAACTGTCTGATGGTATCCTTTCTCAGCCTTCTGGAGTTGTTTCTACAGGGGAACTTCATAAGGAGATCTGATAAAGACCAGGGGTTTGTGGCCTCCTTGGCAACTATGAGTTTCTCTCATGAAATCTCAGGCCAGACACCTCAAGGCAGGTGCACATTAAACTTCTTTTTTATCTCAGAGCAGATGTCACACTCCAGAGTTGGAAGGCCAGCACCATGTTGCTATAGTGAGATCACAATTTAGTTGTGAGTAGAAAGTACCCTGGACCAGAAATTTGTCACTTAGTCCCTTTGACGGGACTCTCAGACTAGAGAGTTCTTGCCTTCTTCTTGGTACCCATGTTGACCAGAGAGGAATCAGAAGAAGGACCTTAAAGGGTATCAATGCTTGATTCACTGTCTGGTGAGTCCACAGGCAAAACTCTAGGTGGGACTGAATCCACCCATGCCTTATAACCTGACTCTGATGTCATAAAAGCCACTCATCCTCATTCATGTACTTTTCTATACAATTGACTGCAAATAGAAAAAGGGAAATAATATTTATTAAAAGTGATACAGGTAGACCAGGACTTATGACCATAGTTGAGCCTCAAATTTCTGTTGGTCAGTAAGGCATTTGTTAACTGTGCTTTGCCCCATATCATGACCTTTCTTGCTTCAACTGTAACTGAATCATTGCAGTTGTTAAGTCAGTAACCTGGTTGTTAAGTGAATCTTGGCTTGGCATGTCAGAAGGTCACAGAAGGTAATTACATGGACACTGGACACCACAACTGTAATAACTATGAGTCAGTTGACAAGTATCTGATCATGTAATGATGGGGATGGTCATAAGTCATTTTTTTCAGTGCTGTTGCAACTTTGACCAATCACTAAACAAATTTTTGTAAGTCAAGGACTACCTGTAATCCTTTTCTATCATTACTTGAAATAACTTTGACTTTCTGGAGTGGGTTTTAGGAGTGGGAAATTAAAATGTCAAAAGTTGCTTGTCAGAATTATTAACTGATTTTTGGAACATCCTACCCAAATCTCACATTTCTATTTTATTTTGACATCACATATTCTTTTGTATTGAGATCAGGTCTTAGGAAAATAATGAAACACTTGGGCATGAAAATGCAGCCCAGAAGTCCGGCACTGGAGGTCAAGATGGAGAAGACCTGCACGGCCACCATGTACTTCCCTTTGGTGCTCAGATAAGTGGGCAGAAAGGACACCCAAACACTGCAGAAGACCAGCATGCTGAAGGTGATCAGCTTGGCTTCATTGAAGGCCCCAGGCAGATTCCTGGCCAGGAAAGCCACTGTGAAGCAGATGGCAGCCAACAAGCCCATGTAACCAAGGGCACCATAAAACATGGCGACAGAGCCTTCATTACACTGCAGAATGATTTCTTTGGATTGTGAATGCATGTCAAACTCAGGGAAAGGGGGAAAAGCACCCAACCAAATGCTGCAGAAGATAACTTGGAGACCAAAGCAAGAAAGGATGATGTAGTTGGCCAAAGTTTTTCCCAGCCATCTCTGCACTTGATTCCCTGGTTTTGTGGCCAAGAAAGCCAGCACCACTGTGATGGTTTTGGCCAAGACAGAAGAAATGGCAGCTGAGAAGACGATGCTGAAGGCTATTTGTCGAAGAAGGCATGTGGCTCTCCTTGGCTGACCAATGAACAAGAAGGGGGTAAAGAAGGAAAACAAGAGACAAACAAGAAGGATATAAGAGAGGTCCCGATTGTTGGCTTTGACTATGGGAGTTTCTTGGAATTTAATGAATATTCTCAAAACAAAGCATGTGGTTAAAGAGAGGAACAAGGCAATGGAAGTTAATATGATCCCCAGGTTTTCTTGATAGGATAGGAATGTCTTAATCTTTGGGATACAATGATCTCTGTTGTTGTTTGAATGTTGATCTGCTGGACATTTTCTGCATTTTTTTGCATCTGAAAAAAGAGTAACATTGACGTTCAAGCTTGTTCTACTTTTTATAATGGTAACCTCCCCTATTGAAATGTTGGCTGAGCTGCCAGCTGTTGAGCAAAAGTTGGAACCTTCGTCTCAGTACTCCCTTCCAAATTATATTCTTCTGAAAGGGTATCTAATGAAACAAGCTATTCCTCTTCCACATATAGACAACATGTTGTTGAAACTAATATTTTTTTTTGAAATTCTCAGATTTAATCCTGGGGCTGCAATTTTACTGTTTGGTCTTTGGCCATCCCTATTGGTAGCTTTCCCTGATTTTTTGCCCATCTCATCCATGACTAGACAGCAAGGTACCATCACTTCCCTTTGGACATGCATTGTGAAGGCTAATGCTTCCTCCAGTCACTCCATGAAGTGGGGAACAAATAAGCAAGCAACAGGTAACATTTTATCTCCACACTGCTGTCCCTGTTTTTTTAATAAAAGATTCAGCCTGTGTATCAGTGTATCAAGAGAAAATGGAAGAGTCAGATGATCCTAATTTTATTGGAGAAGAACAAACAAATGACCAAAGCAAAACCCAGAGGTTCACTGCTACACTGGAAAGGCAGCCAAGCAGCACACAATGAAAGGACCTGTCTGATTTAAGAGTTATCCTTGTTGGAAAATGTCCAGTGAAACAGGCAGATGGAATCAAGAGGAAAATTAACAATGAGTTATTATGCAGCCATGGGACATGGTGGCTCAGTGGCTAAGATGCTGAGCTTGTCGATCAGGAAGGTCGGCAGTTTGGCAGTTTGAATCATGAGTTATTGTGCAGCCACAAGAAATCCATGACTGAGTCCTTCCTAAGCTCCATGGAACAAGGTCCAAAACCCCAGGCAGTAGACTGATATTAGTCCATGGTCTGTTAGGAACCAGGCCACCCACCTGAAGGTCAGCCTTGGGCAAATGAGCAAAGCTTCATCTATACTTGCAGCTACTCCCCATCGCTAGCATCGTTGTCTCAGCTTTGCCTCAGATCATCAGGCATTAGATTCTCATAGGAGTGTGAACCCTGCTATAAACTGCACATATGAAGCATGTCGTTTGTGTGCTCCTCTTCCCTTCTATGGAAAATTTGTCTTCCATAAAATGGTCCCTGAGTCCAAAAAGGTTGAGGTCTGCTGCCTTGGAACATTATCAATCTGTTCCAAATGGAAGACAAACATTCTTGGGGAGATTCCTGTATTATAGGCAGAATAATGGTTGCCTGCCTTTGACCTAATACCTGACATTATGCTCTGGAACCTCTCACTTTTGTGGGAAATGGGCTGCATAGTAATTTGAAACATGAAAGGTGTGATGGACAAAGGGTAAGAGAGATCATCATCTTGGTAAAACTAGTTTTTTATGTTCTGCTCCCCCTTTAACCTCGATAGTTAAACCTCTTGTCACTTAGTAGGGAAATATTATATATATATTAGATGGGAATTACTAAAAATCTTATCAAAATGCCCTCATGGAAAATGTTGAGGTATGTAGTCTTCCTAGAAAGGAAAGTTTGCCTCTTCCTCTGGTGCCACTTACCTTCCATGGTGGAGATGGTTCCTTCTGCACATGGACGACAATTGTAGCAGCAGATGGGCTTTCCTTCCTGAGGCACCTTCATGAATCCAGGATGGCAGCTTTCCACACACCTGGAAGGAGGCAAGGACTGAGCAGAGGGAGGAAAGCCAGAAAATGATTTATTATTTAATTTTCAGAAGGGATCACAAGAGAGTATTTGGTGATCTCCTGCTCATATTTAGCTTTGCTAAATATAAAACTTCCATAAAGAGCTCAGAAATGTGTTTGTTTGCGTGTTGCTTCCACTCTTTTTACTAATATTGTGTACACATGCATTTTAGTTTAGCTTCTAAATGTACATGTTAAATTGCTAAATATAATGTTTAATGCATTTTTTTCCTTTGGGGAAAACCTACCCTGGGTCAAACATTCCTCAATTCTTGTTGTTGTTTGTTGTTGTTTTATTTATTTATAGGCCGCCCTTTTCCCTGAGGGGACTCAGGGCGGCTTACAATCAAAAAGGAAGGGGAGTGTAGGACAATACGAAAAAAGAAATGTGCACAAAGTAAATTAGACAATAAAACTCAACATTCACTCAGCATTCGGGAGGGGCGAAATAAGATTATCCCCAGGCCTGACGGGTTAGCCAGTTCTTGAGGGCTGTGCGGAAGGCCTGGACGGTGGTGAGGGTACGAATCTCCACGGGGAGATTGTTCCATAGTGTCGGAGCCGCAACAGAGAAGGCTCTCCTCCGAGTAGTCGCCAGTCGGCACTGACTGGCGGATGGAATACGGAGGAGGCCAACTCTATGCGATCTGATGGGACGCAGGGAGGTAATTGGCAGAAGGCGGTCTCTCAAATAGCCAGATCCACTACCATGGAGCGCTTTATAGGTGGTGAGTAGGACCTTGAAGTGCACCCGGAGACCAACAGGTAGCCAGTGCAGCTCGCGGAAGATCGGTGTTATGTGGGCGAACCGTGGTGCGCCCACGATCACTCGCGCGGCCGCATTCTGGACTAGCTGTAGTCTTCGGATGCTCTTCAAGGGCAGCCCCATGTAGAGCACATTACAGTATTCCAGCCTAGAGATCACAAGGGCTCGAGTGACTGTTGTGAGGGCCTCCCGATTCAGGTAGGGCCGCAACTGGCGCACCAGGCGAACCTGGGCAAATGCCCCCCTGGTCACAGCTGAGAGATGGTGGTCAAAAGTTAGCTGTGAATCCAGGAGGACTCCCAAGTTGCGGGCCCTTTCTGAGGGGTTTAAATTTTGTCCCCCCAGCCTGAGTGATGGTATGGTGGTCAAATTTTTGGGAGGGAAACACAACAGCCACTCGGTCTTGTCTGGGTTGAGTATCAGCTTGTTTGCTCTCATCCAGTCTTTAACGGCTTCCAGTCCCCGGTTCATCACGTCCACCGCTTCATTGAGTTGGCACGGGGCGGACAGATACAACTGTGTATCGTCCGCATATTGGTGATATTTTATCCCGTGCCTTCGGATGATCTCGCCCAGCGGTTTCATGTAAATGTTAAATAGTAGGGGGGATAGGACCGACCCCTGCGGCACCCCATAAGTTAGGGGCCTCAGGGACGATCTCTGCCCCCCCACTAACACCGACTGCGACCTGTCCGAGAGATAGGAGGAGAACCACTGCAAGACAGTGCCGCCCACCCCTATCTCCCGCAGTCGTCGCAGAAGGATACCATGGTCGATGGTATCGAAAGCCGCTGAGAGGTCCAGGAGAACTAGGATGGAAGCATGGTTATCATGTTATCAAGTCCCGGATGAGGGGGGCCTTATGAACAACAGACCTGGCATTTAGCGACAGCAGCCTGAGACCAGGGTCCTGAACACCCGCGCCATCTGACCTTGGAGTGGGACTCCTAGGGCCGGAAGGAGGGATCTCTATGACACAGCGAGCCCTCCTTCCCCGATGATGGCCTGCCCTAAAGTCCCCGCCATATCTGCCTCTCCCTGTCATGACCGCAATGCTCCGACCCTCACCCGTGGTTGTGGTCCCCCCAACCACCCCGATGACCCCCGCATACCCCGGCAGGTCCTCCGAATCAGTCATACCCAAACTCTCACTCAAACAATCCTCACGAAATAATTAAAACACAAAGTTACAACAGTAATAGTAATAAAAGTGAGATCATTCATATCATCCCATGCAATCCCATGCACTCAACATACCTATTTAAAATAAAATTAGAAAGGTTGCGCCGGTTCGCAAAGTCCGTACTAGATGGTATACAGAGGGGGAGGATAACGTTTCCCCTCTCTAGTAAAGCTGAAAAAAAGTCCCAAATGTCTAAGAAAGTAATGTGAAACCGGGAGTCCTCCTACGCCCAGATGTTTAGAGGCCCAGCTGGAAAAGGGCCAAATGGCCAATGGGGGAGATAAACTGAGGCTCCCCACTGTCGATAACAGGCAGTAGAAAAAACTCTTCAAGTCCACCAAGGGAGAAATCCACCCAAACAGGGTTCTGAAGAAGATGATGATAAAGTTAATACAAGGGCTGAGTTGCAGAGAGGGGAGGAGGGAGGGAGGAGGGCGTCTGGAAGGGCTATGGGGGCACCTGAATTCAGGATGAAAAAGTCTAACAGCCATCTTAGTCTCGCAGATGAGCATTAAGTTTAAGCCTTCCAACTCTGACTTAAGTGATGTTATAGTGCTTAATGCTTAGTAAATGATGGTAAAGTGCTTGTTAAAGTGCCAATAAAGCCAGCATCTTCCTCTCTGTGCTCTCAATGTTCCCCTCTCAGCCCTTCAGCAAAGCAGTCTCTCAGTGAGGCAACCCCTCCTCAGTCAGCTCAGGAACTCCAGGTGCCTTCCGTATTTTTCAAACCTGGTTAATCTGCAAGTCGCCTGTATTGCCTCCGTGGGGGGGGGGGAAGTCCATTCGCAGTCTCTGTGGAGGGGAAGAGAGGGGGGAGCCGTTCGTATGCTTCTTCCCCAACCGTTCGTATGCTTCTTCCCCAGCACCTCCCCGGGCTCAGAACGAAGCACAAAAGCGCAGCAGTTCTTTTGGTTGCAAGCTGCCTGTATTGTCTCCGTGCCTCCGTGGGGGGAGAGCCGATCGTAATCTCTCACTGCCACACACTGCTGCTCCAAACAGTTGCTCTGTCTGGGGCTGTCAGGGAAGGCTTCTCGTTAATAATCACCGTTCCCTGCTCCTCTCAAGTTCTTCTTTCCAGGCTTAACTCCTCCGGCATCAAATTACAACAGAACTCGGGTTATCAGCTAGGTTGTTTGTTCTTCACACCCGAGCGAAAAGCTCAAGCAGCCATCTTCCTCACACATCTGAGATGACTAGTGAATAGTTTCCTTAAACAGGCAGATATATTTCTAAAAAACAACTTGATATCTACCTAACAAGTTTATTGCTTCTCTTGGAGGATGTAAATGACATTCAAAATCACTCTCTGTCCCAAGACAGCAACCCTGTTGGTAAGTGATTCATAAAAACAATGATTTTCTCCACCTTGTTCAGTTTATTGATTTCTGCCACACCCTTTGGATTGACCATAAACTTGAAATCCAGGGACCCCTGTTTGTCTAGGCTGCCGAACATCACTTTCCTAGTTGACCTGTTGTGAAATAGCCAGTTGACAATGTCCAGGTCTACTGTTAGTTCTCCCTTCTCATCCAGACAGACTCCTTCTATTGATTTATTGTAAAATTCAGAGCTTCCAAGGAAGGGATGAAGCTGTAATGGAAGGAAAAAATGGGAAGGTTTAGATAAGATGTCCAGAAAGGAGAGGAATGGAAAGTTGGAATTCAATTGTCCCAATGTTTTTTTTTTCAAGAGGCAACTGGACTTTCTGTTTTTTTTTTTTGAGAATTTTTTTTATTGTTTTAGTTAAACAAAAAAAATAAGAAAAAAATCATCTTTCATTACATCTTGTTGAAAGCGTATTGATTGCTTACAAATATATTCCGTGCGTTTCTTCCACAGTCCTTACATATACTTCATTCAAATCATGTTGTACATTTTAAGTCAAGAAAGAAAAGTTATGTATTTTACTATCCCTGTACCATAATTCTCACTTGGTTACCATTGTTTAAACATGTTTTTATCTAGAATCATTTATATTAGAAGACACAACCACCTACTGGCGTTCATTTACAATTTCAATAGATGTCCAATACCATTGCACCTTTATGATATGTTCTAAAATTAATTCGATTAAGTAAGATATCTAAGCATTCCCCCCTCCCCGTAACACACCTGTATGTATCATTAAATATTGTCCATTAATATTTCATTGTTATTATCGTAATTAACTAAAGGTTACTTATGAATTATCTCACCTCTCCTCTCCAGGCCCACACAATATTATAACTTTATAACCATCTTTAAACAATGATTTATTAATAAGATTTATAGGACTTTTCCCTCAATCCCAAATTAGTTAATTACGTGCTAAGAAAATAAACATTAGACATCTAAGACAATCTAAGAGATATTAATATTTCTACTTGACAATCTCCCAGAATGAACATTAGCATTTCTATTGCCTGGTTATTTATCCTAACTAGGGTTATTATTTCTTTATTAGTATCATTCTAAATTTATGCTAATGGATAAACATTCAATGGTAATCTAAAACAGTCTATAAGGTACTAAAATCTATACTTAATAATCATCAAAAATTAACTAGCTTTTTCCCATCAATTGGCATTATTAACCAATATCTTTCCAGTAACAAAATGGTCTTTCATCTCTCGCCAGTTGTATCAATTCTGTATCCAGAACCTTTACAGAGTATAAGACTTCTCTCCGCACTTTGAAGCTTAAACGATCTCTTATGTGGTTTTGTTGTCCTTGAGTTGCTATTAATGTAAGCTTAACTTTGGTTGTCAGGTTTGTTTCTGAATAGATTTGTCTTATTAACTCCATCTTTTTCGCTCTTTCTTTTTCTCCTACATCTTGGAGTTTGGGGTGGAACACCAAATTATCAAAGTCACTTTTCCAGCTTCCCTTCTTTCCACTTTCACTCATGTTTACTCCATTTATAAGTTCATCTGAGTTCTTATCTTTGTTTTCTGTATTTTCATTCACTTCTTTAATTTCTGGGGCTTTAAACCCATCATCTTTTTTTGTGATATCCCATAGTCTGTCCCATTTCTTGTAAAATCTCGCAAGTCCTTCTGAGATGTTTGAAGTCCAGCCAAAACGTTTTAAATTAACAAGTTTTCTTCATCTGAGTATTGTTCCATTTTTTAGAGTAAGGAAAAATATAAAGTAAAAGCAAGAAGAAGAATTTGGTACTGCCACTCCAGCCTGTCACAGATTTTGAAGAATATATCTATTTTTATTTTAGACAAATGTTCTTTTATGGTTTTCAAAGAAGAAGGGTTCTAAAGTTTTTCTTTCCTTTTCCAATTCTTGTCAAAATATTTTCCACACACCATTATTTGTGACCTTGGGTCTTTATCAGGTTTTAAAGAGACGTTCCAAACCCTTCTGTTGCACAGTCAGTATAGTCAGATAAGAGTGAACAAAGGAAACATTGTTACAACAGCAAAGGAAAAAAAGCTTCAGACTTGGGCTTTCAAATGGCAGATTTGACTCTTTTAAAACTTCTTTCCGGTCTTCCGGTTTGAGTTTGCTTGCTGACGGGAATGGATTCTTTCGGCTCCCATATCTTGGACACATTATCTGTTAAATGAGCCATCCATCAGCTATCTGACAGCTTCTTTACCTTTTTCTTCAGGCCAGAAGATAAGGTGAGCTTTCTACCGGGCATCGTGCCAACTTACTCCCGCAGATTGTATCTGGGAGGGGGGGGGGAGGCCAGCCGACAGCAGAATTGTCTCCGTGCCAGGAATTTCTGCTGCATTAGCAGTACAAAGCAACATTCAAATCCTCAGAACAAAACTTGATTTATTGATCCCAAGACGAGCAGACCCCGTACATGTGGATTTTTAATTGTTTGTTTCAATTATTAGCTTCGGTTTCTGTTTTTACAAGAACTCCTTCTGATATCTTGCTTCCTAAAGAGATACTCAAAATGGCGCCGAGCAGCTTTGTAGCACTATTCCAGTTTTGAATTTCTACGGAGTTTAAAACCTCAAAGGGAAGGAGTGATTTAATACTAAATTTATCAGTTACAGCTGCACAATTGACTAGCATAGACTTATTAATTGGTTGAAGAAGATTAAGTCTTGGAATGCTTTCAAGCAAATCCCCCCTCCCGGCTTCAGAAGCTCGTTTGTCCCTGGCACGAAGCCACAGTCTTCACTTCCTCCCCCCACAGGTGAGCTACTGACTAAAGATTTTTTTCAGAAGAAGCTGGGCGAGGCTTTTGAAAATTTCGCAGTTACGATGAAAATAAAAATTAAAGAGGAGATATTGGTGAAATTGAAGAAAGATTAGAAGATCTTAATGATGCTAAGACTAATATGGTATCGAAAATAGACGTGGTGCAACAAAAAGTTGGAAATGCTGAAAAAGAAATTATTATGCTACAGTATAGACAAATGGAGTTTGCTTTAAGAATAAGAGGTTTGCGTGAAAACAGTCAGGAGAATCTGAAACAGATTCTTTCAGAAGCCTTTGATAATCTGTTGGGAAGGCCAGGGGGAAATTATGATTGGCAAATTGATAAGGTTTATCGTCCTAACTTCTGGCTGGCGAAACAGAAGCAGCTCCCAAGGGACATTGTGATTTATTTTGCTACAAGAGACATGAGGAATATGATATTGCAGGAGTCCTATAAAACTAAGCTTCAAATTGGGGGTCAGGAGGTGATTGTTCTGAAAGAGATACCACCTCAAATGCTAAGATCCAGGAAAGACTATGTTTTTTTAGTTGAAGAGCTTAAAAATCGTCAGCTACAGTTCAGATGGGAGGCTCCAGTTGGACTATCATTTATCTTTCAGGGGCAAAGATACCGTCTTAAAACAGTAGTGGAAGCTCGAGACTTTTACCATAATATCTTGAAGGTCGGACATCCTGCCCCACCTGGACCTAGAGAAAGAGAACAAGAAGGACAAGATAGACAGCAAACTACACAACTATCAACAAGGATGGATCATCTCTCTCCCTCAAAAGTACAAGATACCAAGGAACAAAGTCAATACCGTGTGATCACCAGATGAATGGCTCAACAACTAAAAATACAACAACCAACTAATTACCAATGATTTGTTTTCTAGGGTGAAGAAGATAAAGATAGGTGCCAGAGTTTCATCAGTTCATAACCCAGTTTGGACGGAGTTAGGAGGGGTGACGCAATCAAGAAGGGGTTGGGAGATTGAATGAAAACTTATTTAGACATGAAAAATATATTAATGAATGTAAAAATTGTTAGCAGAATACTTTGTTTTTAATATGCATAAGGGTACATCTATGGACTGAATGTACAGCTGTAGAGATTAACTTGACTTTGCACTTAATAACTATAGTCAGGTTGTTGGTGGCGCAATACTGGAAGAAGGAAGACTTGCCTATAATTCAAGAAAGGACACTGAAATTTAGCCGAGATGGCTAAAATACCTGTATATCTTAAGCACCAATTAAACGAGAGAAATAAATGAGACTGGGAAAAATGGATTGATTATATTCAAAATAAATACGGGACTAAGAAATTCCAGATAGCTTATGATTAACACCAGGACTGATATAAATTGTTTAAAGTTAGTTTAGCAAGGAGGAGCTAAGCTCGATGTAAAGAAGTTATCAATTTTTCTATTCTTTTTTCCCCAATATATTTTAGACTGTTTTTGTTAAAGATTTAAACTGTGTATGGGTTCTGGGAAGTCGCGGGAGGGAAGATGGGGGGAGGGTTTGGGGGGGAGAGTAGGAGGGAGGGAGGTTTGATGAGGGGTGTTAAATTCTAATGTAATATGATTACACATTTATACTGTTTTCTCTTATTTTTTCTTTAAAACCACAATATGTTAAATATATTGTTATGGAAGTACAAATACTATCAACATAGGTTGGAGTTTGCTCAGAAGTGGAAATACACCAATGAGAGGAAGAGTGGGAACAGAAGGGAGATGGGAAGAGAGGGAGAGGAGAGGGTAAGGGGGGAAGATGAGGAGGATAAGGAGGAGCGGAATGTAGAGAGAAGGATGGGATAGGAGAGAGGGTAAGGGGGGAAGATGAGGAGGGTGAGGATAAGGAGGAGTGGAATGTAGAGAGAGGAGAAGGAGAAGGGAAGGGGAAGTAGAGCAGGAAAAGATAATGGAGGGAAGATAGGAAGTAGGAGAGAGGTAGAAGAAAGAGATGTATGGAGAGCAGAAGAGCTAACAATGGGCTTTTATCTTTTTTGGGGGGGGCGTTGATGACAAGAGGAACGGATGTAATCATTATTTATTACTATATGATACTGGCTATGTATAGTATACATGTGATTGTATGTTATGAAAATGGAAATAAAAATATGTTAAAAAAAACTTCTTTCCTTAAGTATCTTTAATATAATATTCTAATAAGTAGAAGAAGAAATTTATTAAAGTAAAGAGTTTTAATTTAAGCCAAAAAAGTTAAAGTAGTAAAGGGAAATAGGGAAAAAGAGATCCCTTCACCTCAAGCAGAAAAAATGGAAGTGTTGCAATCACTCAATCTACAAAAGATTACAGGCAAGTGCAAAAAACTTTCTAAGGCAGTCCAATAGGGATTAAATACGCTACTTCGTTCTTGCTAAATGGACTAATTAAGCTTAAGAAAAGAGTTTCTTAGGACAATCTTCTAAAAGAAAAGAAAAAATACTTCACCAGGTAGAAACACTTTCATTTATCTCTTCCTGGAGCTGTCTCCAACTATGTCAGCTGGGGGGGGGCTGCCTGTTTGCCGCCACTTGGAAGCACTTCCCTTGGGTTGATCAGGGACTTTGCGATGTCCCTGCGACCAGCAAGGTCTTGTCTTCCTGATCACCATTTCTTCGGGACGGTTTAGGTCCTGCCGGACCGTCCGGGGCAAAAGTGTCATCGGCGGATTCAGACAGTCAAATCCACACAATGTAACGTTGCGACGTTGGCTTCTCCTCCCCAACTTTCTGGTTTTTCTTTGAAGATCTCAACCAAGAAGCTTCTTCAGCTCTGACTGGGTGGTTGGAATGGAAGGATTTATACTCCTTGCAGAAAAATGGTTATTTGCATTCTTTCAGCAAGTTGTTAAGATCATTAACTTACTTTATCTATACTTTATCAATATACAGACCACATGACTGCAAGGAATGTAAATATAAATCCTCCCATTCCCCACCATTCACTCAGAGCTGAAGAGGCTTCTTAGCTGACAAGTGAAATGTCTTCTGGCAAAAAAAGAACACCCAGTTGCTTTTTGAAAGAAAGCACTTTTGGGGCAACCAATTACTATATCTTTCAGAGTATAAGATGCACCTTTCCCCCCCAAAAAGAGGGTGAAAATTTGGGTGTATCTTATGCACTGAATGTAGCCCCACCCATCCCCACCCGAGGTCAAAAATGCGAGGCACGGAGGCAGCGATGGTCTGTGGCAATCCCTGCAGACTGGAACAGCTCATTGTGAGGGAGGTATTTCGTCAGTTCGATCCACCCACCAAACAGCTGTGCTGAATCAGGCTGCAATAAGTGCTGAAGCTGACCTGGCTGGTCATAGTGTGCAGCAGCAATCACATTCAGAAGGCACACACAAGTAACTGATTCAGCAGGAATCAAAATAATAATAATACACAATACATTACCAAAAGCAGGTTTTCCAAGGTTGCAGTAAATACAAGCAAAACACAAGCAGTTTCACTTTCAGTTCTAGGCTAAGCCAGGCTCCTTCTTGTCTCCTTCTTGCTCACACAGCAAATTTCAGAGTCCAAGTAGCCCTCATTGGCTGACTTAGTTGCTATGCCTATTCATTGGCTGACCCTGTTACCATGTGTCAGCTGAATTCCATGGATGCT